>NW_025334492.1:0-58946 GCF_014858855.1 Bufo gargarizans | reverse complement strand
TATCTCCTCTCCTGTACACTGCTGATATCCCCTCCTGTACACTGACTGTATATATCACCTCTCCTGTACACTGACTGTATATATCCCCTCTGTACCTGACTATATACCCTCTCCTGTACACTGACTGTATCTATCACCTCTCCTGTACACTGTGTATATCACCTCTCCTGTACACTGACTGTATATATCACCTCCTGTACACTGACTGTATATCTCCTCTCCTGTACACTGACTGTATATATCCCTCCTACACTGACTGTATCTACCCTCTCCTGTACACTGACTGTATATATCACCTCCTGTACACTGACTGTATATATCACCTCCTGTACGACTGTATACTCCTCTCCTGTACACTGACTGTATATAACTCCTCTCCTGTATGACTGTATATATCACCTCCTGTACACTGACTGTATATATCACCTCCGTACACTGACTGTATATATCTCCTCTCCTGTACACTGACTGTATATATCACCTCTCCTGTAACTGACTGTATATATACCCTCCTGTACACTGACTGTATATCTCACCTCTCCTGTACACTGACTGTATATATCACCTCCTGTACACTGACTGTATATATCACCTCTCCTGTACACTGACTGTATATATCACCTCTCCTGTACTGACTGTATATAATCACCTCCTGTACACTGACTGTATATATCACCTCTCCTGTACACTGACTGTATATATCACCTCTCCTGTACACTGACTGTATATATCACCTCTCCTGTACACTGACTGTATATATCACCTCTCCTGTACACTGACTGTATATATCACCTCTCCTGTACACTGACTGTATATATCTCCTCTCCTGTACACTGACTGTATATATCTCCTCTCCTGTATACTGACTGTATATATATCACCTCTCCTGTACACTGACTGTATATATCACCTCCTGTACACTGACTGTATATATCACCTCTCCTGTACACTGACTGTATATCACCTCTCCTGTACACTGACTGTATATCACCTCTCCTGTACACTGACTGTATATATCACCTCTCCTGTACACTGACTGTATATACATAACCTCTCCTGTACACTGACTGTATATATCTCCTCTCCTGTACACTGACTGTATATATCACCTCTCCTGTATACTGACTGTATATATCTCCTCTCCTGTACACTGACTGTATATCACCTCTCCTGTACACTGACTGTATATATCTCCTCTCCTGTACCTGACTGTATATCACCTCTCTGTACACTGACTGTATATATCACCTCCTGTACACTGACTGTATATATCACCTCTCCTGTACACTGACTGTATATATCACCTCCTGTACACTGACTGTATATATATCACCTCCCTGTACACTGACTGTATATATCACCTCTCCTGTACACTGACTGTATATATCCTCTCCTGTACACTGACTGTATATATCTCCTCTCCTGTACACTGACTGTATATATCACCTCTCCTGTACTGACTGTATATATATCTCCTCTCCTGTACACTGACTGTATATATATCACCTCCTGTACACTGACTGTATATATCTCCTCTCCTGTACACTGACTGTATATATCTCCTCTCCTGTACACTGACTGTATATATCACCTCTCCTGTATACTGACTGTATATATATCCTCTCCTGTACACTGACTGTATATATCTCCTCTCCTGTACACTGACTGTATATATCACCTCTCCTGTACACTGACTGTATATATCACCTCTCCTGTACACTGACTGTATATATCACCTCTCCTGTACACTGACTGTATATACTCCTCTCCTGTACACTGACTGTATATATCACCTCTCCTGTATACTGACTGTATATATCACCTCTCCTGTACACTGACTGTATATATCTCCTCTCCTGTACACTGACTGTATATATCTCCTCTCCTGTACACTGACTGTATATATCACCTCTCCTGTACACTGACTGTATATATATCACCTCTCCTGTACACTGACTGTATATATCACCTCTCCTGTACACTGACTGTATATATCACCTCTCCTGTACACTGACTGTATATATCACCTCCTGTACACTGACTGTATATATCACCTCTCCTGTACACTGACTGTATATATATCACCTCTCCTGTACACTGACTGTATATATCACCTCTCCTGTACACTGACTGTATATACCCTCTCCTGTACACTGACTGTATATATCACCTCCCTGTACACTGACTGTATATATCACCTCTCCTGTATACTGACTGTATATATCACCTCTCCTGTATACTGACTGTATATATCACCTCCTGTACACTGACTGTATATATCTCACCTCTCCTGTACACTGACTGTATATATATATCACCTCTCCTGTACACTGACTGTATATATCACCTCCTGTATACTGACTGTATATATCTCCTCTCCTGTACACTGACTGTATATATCACCTCTCCTGTACACTGACTGTATATATCACCTCTCCTGTACACTGACTGTATATATCTCCTCTCCTGTATACTGACTGTATATATCTCCTCCTGTACACTGTATATATCTCCTCTCCTGTACACTGACTGTATATATCACCTCTCCTGTACACTGACTGTTTATATCTCCTCTCCTGTACACTGACTGTATATATATCACCTCCTGTACACTGACTGTATATATCACCTCTCTGTACACTGACTGTATATATCCCTCTCCTGTACACTGACTGTATATATCACCTCTCCTGTACACTGACTGTATATATCACCTCTCCTGTACACTGACTGTATATATCACACCTCTCCTGTACACTGACTGTATATACATCACCTCTCCTGTACACTGACTGTATATAACTCCTCTCCTGTACACTGACTGTATATATATCTCCTCTCCTGTACACTGACTGTATATATCACCTCCTGTACACTGACTGTATATATATCTCCTCTCCTGTATACTGACTGTATATATCACCTCTCCTGTACACTGACTGTATATATATCACCTCCTGTACACTGACTGTATATCACCTCCTGTACACTGACTGTATATATCACCTCTCCTGTACACTGACTGTATATATCACCTCCTGTATACTGACTGTATATATCACCTCCTGTACACTGACTGTATATATCTCCTCTCCTGTACACTGACTGTATATATCTCCTCTCCTGTACACTGACTGTATATATCACCTCCTGTACACTGACTGTATATATCTCACCTCCTGTACACTGACTGTATATATCACCTCTCCTATACTGACTGTATATATCTCCTCTCCTGTACACTGACTGTATATATACCTCTCCTGTATACTGACTGTATATCTCCTCTCCTGTACACTGACTGTATATATCTCCTCTCCTGTACACTGACTGTATATATATCACCTCCTGTACACTGACTGTATATATCACCTCCTGTACACTGACTGTATATATCCTCTCCTGTACACTGACTGTATATATCTCCTCTCCTGTACACTGACTGTATATATCACCTCTCCTGTATACTGACTGTATATATCACCTCTCCTGTACACTGACTGTATATATACTCCTCTCCTGTACACTGACTGTATATATCACCTCTCCTGTACACTGACTGTATATCACCTCTCCTGTACACTGACTGTATATATCTCCTCTCCTGTACACTGACTGTATATATCACCTCCTGTACACTGACTGTATATATCCCTCTCCTGTACACTGACTGTATATATCACCTCTCCTGTACACTGACTGTATATATCACCTCTCCTGTACACTGACTGTATATATCTCCTCTCCTGTACACTGACTGTATATATCACCTCTCCTGTACACTGACTGTATATATCACCTCTCCTGTACACTGACTGTATATATCTCTCTCCTGTACACTGACTGTATATATCTCCTCTCCTGTACACTGACTGTATATATCACCTCTCCTGTACACTGACTGTATATATATCACCTCTCCTGTACACTGACTGTATATATCTCCTCTCCTGTACACTGACTGTATATATCACCTCTCCTGTACTGACTGTATATATCACCTCTCCTGTACACTGACTGTATATATCTCTTCTCCTGTACACTGACTGTATATATATCACCTCTCCTGTATACTGACTGTATATATATCTCCTCTCCTGTACACTGACTGTATATATCTCCTCTCCTGTATACTGACTGTATATATATCACCTCCTGTACACTGACTGTATATATATCACCTCTCTGTACACTGACTGTATATATCTCTCTCCTGTACACTGACTGTATATATCACCTCTCCTGTATACTGACTGTATATATCTCCTCTCCTGTACACTGACTGTATATATCCCTCTCCTGTATACTGACTGTATATATCACCTCCTGTACACTGACTGTATATATATCACCTCTCCTGTACACTGACTGTATATCTCCTCTCCTGTACACTGACTGTATATATCTCCTCTCCTGTACACTGACTGTATATATCACCTCTCCTGTACACTGACTGTATATATCTCCTCTCCTGTACACTGACTGTATATATATCACCTCTCCTGTATACTGACTGTATATATCACCTCTCCTGTACACTGACTGTATATATATCACCTCTCCTGTACACGACTGTATATATCACCTCTCCTGTACACTGACTGTATATATCACCTCCTGTACACTGACTGTATATATATCACCTCTCCTGTACGCTGACTGTATATATCTCCTCTCCTGTACACTGACTGTATATATATCACCTCTCCTGTATACTGACTGTATATATCACCTCTCCTGTACACTGACTGTATATATCACCTCTCCTGTATACTGACTGTATATATATCTCCTCTCCTGTACACTGACTGTATATATCACCTCCTGTACACTGACTGTATATATCTCCTCTCCTGTACACTGACTGTATATATCTCCTCTCCTGTACACTGACTGTATATATCACCTCCCTGTACCTGACTGTATATATACTCACCTCCTGTACGCTGACTGTATAATCCCTCCTGTACTGACTGTATATATCACCTCTCCTGTACACTGACTGTATATATCTCCTCTCCTGTACACTGACTGTATATATCACCTCCTGTACACTGACTGTATATATCACCTCTCCTGTACGCTGACTGTATATATCTCTCCTGTACACTGACTGTATATATATCCCTCCTGTACTGACTGTATATATCTCTTCTCCTGTACTGACTGTATTATACTCCTCTCCTGTATACTGACTGTATATCTCTCTCCTGTACACTGACTGTATATATCACCTCTCCTGTATACTGACTGTATATATCTCCTCTCCTGTACACTGACTGTATATATCTCCTCTCCTGTATACTGACTGTATATATATCACCTCCTGTACACTGACTGTATATATATCACCTCTCCTGTATACTGACTGTATATATCGCCTCTCCTGTACACTGACTGTATATATCACCTCTCCTGTACACTGACTGTATATATATCTCCTCTCCTGTATACTGACTGTATATATCACCTCCTGTACACTGACTGTATATATCACCTCTCCTGTATACTGACTGTATATATCCCTCTCCTGATACTGACTGTATATATCCTCTCCTGTATACTGACTGTATATATATCACCTCCTGTACACTGACTGTATATATATCACCTCTCCTGTACTGACTGTATATATCGCCTCTCCTGTACTGACTGTATATACACCTCCTGTACACTGACTGTATATATATCACCTCCTGTACACTGACTGTATATATCACCTCCTGTACACTGACTGTATATATCACTCCTGTACACTGACTGTATATATCACCTCTCCTGTACACTGACTGTATATATCACCTCTCCTGTATACTGACTGTATATATCACCTCCTGTACACTGACTGTATATATCACCTCTCCTGTATACTGACTGTATATATCACCTCTCCTGTACACTGACTGTATATATCACCTCTCCTGTACACTGACTGTATATACACCTCCTCACTGTATATATACCTCTGTACTGACTGTATATACTCCTCTCCTGTACACTGACTGTATATATCACCTCTCCTGTACACTGACTGTATATATCGCCTCTCCTGTACACTGACTGTATATATAACAACTCCTTACACTGACTGTATATATCACCTCCTGTACACTGACTGTATATATCACCTCCTGTACACTGACTGTATATATCACCTCTCCTGTAGACTGACTGTATATATCCCTCTCCTGTACACTGACTGTATATATCACCTCTCCTGTATACTGACTGTATATATCACCTCTCCTGTACACTGACTGTATATATCTCCTCTCCTGTACACTGACTGTATATATCACCTCTCCTGTACACTGACTGTATATATCACCTCTCCTGTACACTGACTGTATATATCACCTCCTGTACACTGTATATATCACCTCTCCTGTACACTGACTGTATATATCGCCTCTCCTGTACACTGACTGTATATATCACCTCTCCTGTACACTGACTGTATATATCACCTCTCCTGTACACTGACTGTATATATCACCTCCTGTACACTGTATATATCACCTCTCCTGTACACTGACTGTATTTATCACCTCTCCTGTACACTGACTGTATATATCACCTCTCCTGTATACTGACTGTATATATCTCCTCTCCTGTACACTGACTGTATATATCACCTCTCCTGTACAACTGACTGTATATAACCTCCTGTACACTGACGTATATATCACCTCTCCTGTATACTGACTGTATATATCACCTCTCCTGTACACTGACTGTATATATCACCTCTCCTGTACACTGACTGTATATATCACCTCTCCTGTACACTGACTGTATATATCACCTCTCCTGTACACTGACTGTATATATCACCTCTCCTGTATACTGACTGTATATATCGCACCCTGTATGGGCTTTGGTTAGGAATTAGTCATTCATTATCACGTTAATGAGTCGGGGACTGGCGCTGTGGTTTCAGCTTTAGATAATGACCCCCTGCTGGCGGGAGCGCTCAGTAATAGCGCAGTGAAAGGCTATTTTCATGCGTATTCTGTTTCCCTTTTTAATGCTGGCAGCTTCATTCACCGCCAATGACGGCATCACAAAAAACACTGCGTATAATGCAATTAACAGAGTGTAATGGGTTCAGGGCAGACAATACACCCGGAGGGAGCGGCGGCGCGGAGCGCTGGGAAGAATGGGAATTTACACAATCCACCTGTCCCTGCCGGGTAGATCTGCATTCAGCCCCTCAATTGCTGCTTCACCCTGTATCTAGGCATCTGCTATGTGTATACCATGTGTGCCTCTATACGGTGCCTATAGGGGTCCGGAGGGGGGAAAGAGGGGTCGGAGGGAGGTCAGTGTGAGGTCAGAGGGATCCAGAGGGGGGATTCTGAAGGGGAACAGAGGGGACCGATGTAGGACAGAGAGATCCGGAGATGAGAAAGAGGGGACCGATGGAGGTCAGAGGGATCCTGAGGGGGGACAGAGGTGTCCAGAGGGGGGTCAGAGGGGTCTGGAGGAAGATCGGAGGGATCCAGAGGGGGGACATAGGGGTCTGGAGGGAGGCCAGAGGGATCCGGAGGGGGGGACAGGGGTGTCCAGAGGGATCCAGAGGGGGGACAGAGGTGTCCAGAAGGGGGTCAGAGGGGTCTGGAGGAAGGTTTGAGGGATCCAGAGGGGGGACATAGGGTCTGGAGGGAGGCCAGAGGGATCCGGAGGGGGGATAGGGGTGTGCAGAGGGAAGTCAGAGGGATCCAGAGGGGGACAGAGGTGTCCAGAGGGGGGACAGAGGTGTCTGGAGGAAGGTCGGAGGGATCCAGAGGGGGGACATAGGGGCTTGGAGGGAGATCAGAGGGATCCGGAGGGGGGACAGAGGGGATCGATGTAGGACAGAGGGGTCTGGAGGGAGGTCAGAGGGATCCAGAGGGGGGATAGAGGAGTGGCGGAGGGAGGTCAGAGGTGTCCAGAGGGGGTCAGAGGGGTCTGGAGGAAGATCGGAGGGATCCAGAGGGGGGACATAGGGGTCTGGAGGGAGGCCAGAGGGATCCGGAGGGGGGATAGGGGTGTGCAGAGGGAAGTCAGAGGGATCCAGAGGGGGGACAGAGGTGTCCAGAGGGGGTCAGAGGGGTCTGGAGGAAGGTCGGAGGGATCCAGAGGGGGGACAAAGGGGTCTGGAGGAAGGCCAGAGGGATCCGGAGGGGGGATAGGGGTATCCAGAGGGAAGTCAGAGGGATCCAGAGGGGGGACAGAGGTGTCCAGAGGGGGGTCAGAGGTGTCTGGAGGAAGGTCGGATGGATCCAGAGGGGGGACATAGGGGCTTGGAGGGAGATCAGAGGGATCCGGAGGGGGGACAGAGGGGATCGATGGAGGACAGAGGGGTCTGGAGGGAGGTCAGAGGGATCCAGAGGGGGGATAGAGGAGTGGCGGAGGGAGGTCAGAGGGACCCGGAGGGGGGACAGAGAGGTCCAGAGGGGGGACAGAGGTGTCCAGAGGGGTCTGGAGGAAGGTTTGAGGGATCCAGAGGGGGGACATAGGGGTCTGGAGGAAGGCCAGAGGGATCCGGAGGGGGGATAGGGGTGTCCAGAGGGAAGTCAGAGGGATCCAGAGGGGGGACAGAGGTGTCCAGAGGGGGGTCAGAGGTGTCTGGAGGATAGTCGGAGGGATCCAGAGGGGGGACAGAGGTGTCTGGAGGATAGTCGGAGGGATCCAGAGGGGGGACATAGGGGCTTGGAGGGAGATCAGAGGGATCCGGAGGGGGGACAGAGGGGATCGATGGAGGACAGAGGGGTCTGGAGGGAGGTCAGAGGGACCCGGAGAGGGGACAGAGAGGTCCAGAGGGGTACCATGTTGTACCAAGAGTGGACAGAGGAGTGTGCACTTCTATTATGTGCACTCCCATCACCTGTACTTCCATTAACTGCAGACGTCAGGAGGGGGACAGGAGGGGTCTTGAAGAGTACATAGTGGGTCTGGAAGTGACAGAACTGCCTGGAGAGAGATCGAGGAGACTGGAGGGGACATAGGAGTCTGTATTCTCATTGCGTGCACTCCCATCACCTGCATTCTCATTGCGTGCACTCCCATCATCTGCATTCCCATTACGTGCACTCCCATCACCTGCATTCTTATTGCGTGCACTCCCATCATCTGCATTCCCATTACGTGCACTCCCATCACCTGCATTCTCATTGCGTGCACTCCCATCATCTGCATTCCCATTACGTGCACTCCCATCATCTGCATTGCCATTACGTGCACTCCCATCACCTGCATTCCCATTGCGTGCACTCCCATCACCTGCATTCTCATTGCGTGCACTCCCATCACCTGCATTCCCATTGCGTGCACTCCCATCACCTGCATTCCCATTGCGTGCACTCCCATCACCTGCATTCTCATTGCGTGCACTCCCATCACCTGCATTCCCATTGCGTGCACTCCCATCACCTGCATTCCCATTATGTGCACTCCCATCATCTGCATTGCCATTGCGTGCACTCCCATCATCTGCATTCCCATTACGTGCACTCCCATCACCTGCATTCTCATTGCGTGCACTCCCATCACCTGCATTCCCATTACGTGCACTCCCATCATCTGCATTGCCATTGCGTGCACTCCCATCATCTGCATTCCCATTACGTGCACTCACATCATCTGCATTCCCATTACGTGCACTCCCATCATCTGCATTCCCATTACGTGCACTCCCATCATCTGCATTCCCATTACGTGCACTCCCATCATCTGCATTGCCATTGCGTGCACTCCCATCATCTGCATTCCCATTATGTGCACTCCCATCACCTGCATTCCCATTACGTGCACTCACATCATCTGCATTCCCATTATGTGCACTCCCATCACCTGCATTGCCATTGAGTGCACTCCCATCATCTGCATTGCCATTGCGTGCACTCCCATCATCTGCATTCCCATTACGTGCACTCCCATCATCTGCATTGCCATTGCGTGCACTCCCATCATCTGCATTGCCATTGCGTGCACTCCCATCATCTGCATTCCCATTACGTGCACTCACATCATCTGCATTCCCATTATGTGCACTCCCATCACCTGCATTGCCATTGCGTGCACTCCCATCATCTGCATTCCCATTATGTGCACTCCCATCACCTGCATTGCCATTGAGTGCACTCCCATCATCTGCATTCCCATTACGTGCACTCCCATCATCTGCATTCCCATTATGTGCACTCCCATCACCTGCATTGCCATTGAGTGCACTCCCATCATCTGCATTCCCATTGCGTGCACTCCCATCATCTGCATTCCCATTGCGTGCACTCCCATCATCTGCATTGCCATTGAGTGCACTCCCATCATCTGCATTCCCATTACGTGCACTCCCATCATCTGCATTTCCATTGCGTGCACTCCCATCATCTGCATTCCCATTGCGTGCACTCCCATCATCTGCATTCCCATTGCGTGCACTCCCATCATCTGCATTCCCATTGCGTGCACTCCCATCATCTGCATTCCCATTGCGTGCACTCCCATCATCTGCATTCCCATTGCGTGCACTCCCATCATCTGCATTCCCATTGCGTGCACTCCCATCATCTGCATTGCCATTGCGTGCACTCCCATCATCTGCATTGCCATTGCGTGCACTCCCATCATCTGCATTGCCATTGCGTGCACTCCCATCATCTGCATTCCCATTATGTGCACTCCCATCATCTGCATTGCCATTGCGTGCACTCCCATCATCTGCATTCCCATTACGTGCACTCCCATCACCTGCATTGCCATTGCGTGCACTCCCATCATCTGCATTGCCATTGCGTGCACTCCCATCATCTGCATTGCCATTGCGTGCACTCCCATCATCTGCATTCCCATTACGTGCACTCACATCATCTGCATTCCCATTACGTGCACTCCCATCATCTGCATTCCCATTACGTGCACTCCCATCATCTGCATTCCCATTACGTGCACTCCCATCATCTGCATTGCCATTGCGTGCACTCCCATCATCTGCATTCCCATTATGTGCACTCCCATCACCTGCATTCCCATTACGTGCACTCACATCATCTGCATTCCCATTATGTGCACTCCCATCACCTGCATTGCCATTGAGTGCACTCCCATCATCTGCATTGCCATTGCGTGCACTCCCATCATCTGCATTCCCATTACGTGCACTCCCATCATCTGCATTGCCATTGCGTGCACTCCCATCATCTGCATTGCCATTGCGTGCACTCCCATCATCTGCATTCCCATTACGTGCACTCACATCATCTGCATTCCCATTATGTGCACTCCCATCACCTGCATTGCCATTGCGTGCACTCCCATCATCTGCATTCCCATTATGTGCACTCCCATCACCTGCATTGCCATTGAGTGCACTCCCATCATCTGCATTCCCATTACGTGCACTCCCATCATCTGCATTCCCATTATGTGCACTCCCATCACCTGCATTGCCATTGAGTGCACTCCCATCATCTGCATTCCCATTGCGTGCACTCCCATCATCTGCATTCCCATTGCGTGCACTCCCATCATCTGCATTGCCATTGAGTGCACTCCCATCATCTGCATTCCCATTACGTGCACTCCCATCATCTGCATTCCCATTGCGTGCACTCCCATCATCTGCATTCCCATTGCGTGCACTCCCATCATCTGCATTCCCATTGCGTGCACTCCCATCATCTGCATTCCCATTGCGTGCACTCCCATCATCTGCATTCCCATTGCGTGCACTCCCATCATCTGCATTCCCATTGCGTGCACTCCCATCATCTGCATTCCCATTGCGTGCACTCCCATCATCTGCATTGCCATTGCGTGCACTCCCATCATCTGCATTGCCATTGCGTGCACTCCCATCATCTGCATTGCCATTGCGTGCACTCCCATCATCTGCATTCCCATTATGTGCACTCCCATCATCTGCATTGCCATTGCGTGCACTCCCATCATCTGCATTCCCATTACGTGCACTCCCATCACCTGCATTGCCATTGCGTGCACTCCCATCATCTGCATTCCCATTGAGTGCACTCCCATCATCTGCATTCCCATTGCGTGCACTCCCATCATCTGCATTCCCATTGAGTGCACTCCCATCACCTGTATTCCCATTATGTGCACTCCCATCATCTGCATTCCCATTACGTGCACTCCCATCATCTGCATTCCCATTACGTGCACTCCCATCATCTGCATTGCCATTGAGTGCACTCCCATCACCTGCATTCCCATTATGTGCACTCCCATCATCTGCATTCCCATTACGTGCACTCCCATCATCTGGTAAAGCCGTGTCACAGGCCACCAGATGCTCCCCTCATATTGAGGAGTATGGGGCTGGGCTGTAATATCAGACACCACCATGGCCTGGAGGGGCGCTGTTTCTGCACACCGCCAGTCAGTATTGCTAGTGATATCTGTGTAGATGACCCCCTGTGGGTGCGGAGGGCAATATGACAGGGCTATGGGTATTAGAGGGAAAGTGGCGCAGTGGGGGGATCCATTTTGGCCCCTCTGAGCTGTAGGTGACTGTTTAGCAGATTGTACTGGCGGCTGCCGTGTTGACGTGATACACCGTTTGCTCTCTCTCACCGATCCCCGCTTCTCTCTGTGACGCCAGCAGTCCGTAATTAAGGGCGTGTCCCCGCTGGGCTGCCTCGTCCTCGCCTGCGACCGCCTGGATCAGCCTCTGGAGTTAATCCGAGACGCCTGCGAGCAACTGGGCCTGGAACTGGGAACCAATGTGCATTTAGCCATAAATTGCGCGGCCCACGAGTTAATGGACTACGTAAGTCGTGATTCATTGATGCCGGTCTCCGCTTTCCAGTGTTTTCATTTGTGGCCTGTGACGTTTGACCTCATCCCCTCCCCCTAGAATAAAGGTCGATACGAAGTGGTCAGTGGAAGCTGGAAGAGTCCGGACGAGATGGTCGATCTGTACGTGGACTTAGTCACCAGGCATGGCGCCATCATGGCGTTAATAGACCCGCTCAGGAAAGAGGTAATGTTAACCCTTTCTAATACAGAAGTAGAATTACTCTTACTCTACAGGTCATGTGACTGTGAAGTGACCTCTGACCTCCTTATAATTTACACTGTTATGGCGTATACGGCCTGCCCATCAAAGCCGATCCACAGTGATGACTTCCTATTATCTACCCATATGAAGAGGTTCTGCAGCAGCCAGGTGTTGTCAGCTCTGGAATACATGTGTCCCCACGTGACCTCTGACCCTGGCAGTGGCTTGCGGCAGTTTCCTTCAGCCCTGGTCTTGATGCCGCTCTAGGATTCTGCAGCTTCTACTTGTAGTAAATCCGTATTCCTGTCCCCGAACAGGACAGGCCGCAGTGGCGGGCGCTGGGAAGAGCTGTCGGCTCCAGATGTCACCTGATGGCGGATATGGCATTGAGATCAGGGAGCGACCTCCTGCAGGGCAGTAACCATCCCGTCTGCAGCGGCCCCATCCTCAAACTGACCGGTGAGACGACAGTGTCCGACCTGCTGGCGGCCGTGCGGCTGATGGAAGGTAAGATGCGTAGAGTCTCCAACCTGCATCAGCAGGTGTATGGAGGTGACATGAGGGGTTAATACAGGGGGCCACTGTATGGGGGCACATGAGGGGTTAATACAGGGGGCCAATGTATGGGGGCACATGAGGGGTTAATACAAGAGCCAATATGGAAGTCACTAAGGGGTTATTAAAGGGCCAATGAATGGAGATCACATGATGGTTTAATACAGGGCCCGGTGTATGAGGGGGGTCACATGAGGGGTTAACACAGGGGCCCAACTGTTTCCAATGAGGGCATATTTACATTAGTGTGCCGCCACACAGCGCAGTTATAGGCGGCCGCAATGAATGGAATCATGTAGATAATTTCTCCTATGCAGGACACCAGGGGTTAATTCACTGCTAAACCGGCAAAATTTTAGAACTGCATTGTGAACGCATGTCTATAACTGCATCCCAGCTGCGCCATTACTGCGTCCTAACTGCGCCATAACTGCAACGTAACTGCGCCGTAACTGCGTCCTAACTGCGCCATTACTGCGTCCTAACTGCGCCATTACTGCGTCCTAACTGCGCCATAACTGCAACGTAACTGCGCCGTAACTGCGTCCTAACTGCGCCATTACTGCGTCCTAACTGCGCCCTAACTGCAACGTAACTGCGCCATAACTGCAACGTAACTGCGCCGTAACTGCACCCCAGCCGCCCCATTACTGCACCCCAGCTGCGCCATTACTGCGTCCTAACTGCGCCATAACTGCAACGTAACTGCGCCATTACTGCACCCCGGCCGCCCCCTTACTGCACCCCGGCCGCCCCCTTACTGCACCCCGGCCGCCCCGTTACTGCACCCCAGCCGCCCCGTTACTGCACCCCAGCCGCCCCGTTACTGCACCCCAGCAGCGCTATTACTGCACCCCAGCCGCCCCATTACGGCACCCCAGCAGCGCCATTACTAGATCCCAGCCGCCCCATTACTGCACCCCAGCCGCCCCATTACTGCACCCCACCCGCCCCATTACTGCACCCCAGCCGCTCCATTACTAGATCCCAGCCGCCCCATTACTGCACCCCAGCCGCCCCATTACTGCACCCCAGCAGCGCCATAACTAGATCCCAGCCGCCCCATTACTGCACCCCAGCCGCCCCATTACTAGATCCCAGCCGCCCCATTACTGCACCCCAGCCACCCCATTACTAGATCCCAGCCGCCCCATTACTAGATCCCAGCCGCCCCATTACTGCACCCCAGCCGCCCCATTACTGCACCCCAGCAGCGCCATAACTAGATCCCAGCCGCCCCATTACTGCACCCCAGCCGCCCCATTACTAGATCCCAGCCGCCCCATTACTAGATCCCAGCCGCCCCATTACTGCACCCCAGCCACCCCATTACTAGATCCCAGCCGCCCCATTACTAGATCCCAGCCGCCCCATTACTGCACCCCAGCCGTCCCATTACTAGATCCCAGCCGCCCCATTACTAGATCCCAGCCGCCCCATTACTGCACCCCAGCCGTCCCATTACTAGATCCCAGCCGCCCCATTACTGCACCCCAGCCACCCCATTACTAGATCCCAGCCGCCCCATTACTAGATCCCAGCCGCCCCATTACTGCACCCCAGCCGTCCCATTACTAGATCCCAGCCGCCCCATTACTAGATCCCAGCCGCCCCATTACTGCACCCCAGCCGTCCCATTACTAGATCCCAGCCGCCCCATTACTGCACCCCAGCAGCCCCATTACTGCACCCCACACGGCGAAATCTGTGGCAGAAAAATCTGTGTCAGATTACTGATACTTCACTGAAAATATGTTGGGCCTCATTTACCAAAACTGTCTAACAGGAAGACTGTCTGTCTGAAAAGATGAAAGGCGAGCTGTGATTGGCTGCTGTAGGCAGACGGTTGTGATAACTGAGGCCCGTCCTTTTTGGTGGCAGACTTCTAATTTGCCGGTGCATTTAAGAGTACGACAAGCGATTACGAAGAGGATTTGGGAGCAGTTTTAAGCCTCGTTCACACGTAGCCATTGATTTTAATGCGTCTGTTTACACATCTGTGATTTTGAACCGACCGTGATGCAGACCCAACACTCCTACTACAGTCTGCGGTCACAGCCCATTGGCAGCCGACGCTCTGGTAATGAATTTTCAGCTGTGTCTATGGAATACGGATGACACACGGAGGGCAAAAAACGGACACACGGACCAAACATGGTTATCATCACGCATGAAGCACACAGATTTTTTTCATGGACGTCAAACAGACACAAAAATGTGAACGAGGCCTTAGAAGAGGTCCTTTTACTGGTTTTCCTCTAATTCAGACGCGCCTCTAAAAACTGACTTCAATACGAAATCCTCAACCAATCCGCTAGAAGTAACGCGCCACAATCCGCTAAAACTAGCTCTTACCCCAGTCACTTCCCTCCCCTGTCCAGACTTGGCTGCCAATCATTACAACCAGACCCTCAAAACCACCCGAGATGAAGTTTCTCCAATATCAATCCGTCCCTCTCGACACAGAGCACGGCAGCCCTGGCACACACCGGAAACACGTTTTCTCCAGCGCTGCTCCAGATGTGCAGAACGCTTATGGAGAAGAGAATTAATTACTCTTACCGGTAATTGGGTTTTCCAATAGCCTCCACAACGGCACTCCAGGAGGATGAAGTCTCCACCTCCCAGGACAGGAAACAACGTAGAAGTTACCTGCTTCACTTAATGAGATAGGACTCGTTTAGTAATGCAAGAACTGTATTGCACTCTTTACAGTACAACAACATAGATCCCAAAATATATTAACATGGGTAGGGAAATCCAGTGCCAATGTGGAGGCTATTGGACAACCCAATTACCGGTAAGAGTAATTTATCCTTTTCCTTGGCTCCTCCACAACGGCACTCCAGGGGGATTTACAGAGAAACAAAAAATTGTTAGGGCGGGACTACTGCAGACAATACTTTTCTGCCATCTGACAAATCATGATTTAGAAGTACATCCAACTTATCATGTCTATATTTGCCCATGTAGCTGCTCTACCGAGGCAGAGGCCTTTTCAGCCCATGAGGCTGAGACTGCTCTGGTAGAATGCGCTTTTATCCCCTTAGGGGGAGTCAGGTTCTTTTGATGAGAACACAACTCGATAGTGTTTCTTATCCATCTGGCGGTGGTCCTTGCTGCTGATTCTTCGTGTTGACCCTGATATTGCAGAAGGAGATGATCAGTGTTCCTGAATTCTTTGCATACCTCCAAGTCAGTAGGCATCTTCTGACGTCCAAATTATGGTATTTTCTCTCCCGATCGGATGATGGATTTTCGCAAAAGGATGGAAGTGAGACTTCCTGCTGACAATGGAATCTAGAGGCAACCTTGGGAAGAAACACAGGCGTATGTTTAAGAATAATGCTATCCTCTAACACCGTGAGGTAAGGTGCCCTACAGGAGAAGGCTTGAATTTCTCCTACCCTTCTGGTTGACGTTATTGCTAGTAAGAAGGTGGTTTTAAGAGTTAAGAGTTTGAGAGAGATTTCATCTATCAGTTCAAAGGGTGTGTCCATTAAGACCTCCAACACGAGGTAGGTCCCATGGTGGAACAATGGATTGTACAAACAGACATCGTCTGGATGCGCCTTTTATAAACTGCTTAATTAACGGCAAGTCTGACAGTCTTACCTCAAAGAAGTTGCTCAATGCCGAGACTTGCACTTTAAGGGTACTTGGTTAGAGCCCTTTATCAAGGCCTGCATGTAGGAGGTCCAATATGAGTGGAATATTGGGATTTGGACTGTCGTAGCAACTGTCTCCTGCAAATTCCACAAAGGCTTTCCATGTTCTAGTAAAGATCTTGGAGGTTGACTCCTTTTTGCTGAATAAAAGAGTGGAGATTACTGCCTCAGACAGACCCCTCTGTTTTAATCTAGTTTGCTCACTTGCCAGGCTGTTAGGTGCAATCTTGCCACATCTGGATGGAACACCGAACCATGTCGTAGAAGTCCTGGATACATTGGGAGAGACCAGAGCGGTCCCGCTGCCAGATTAGAATAGGAGCAGAAATCAAGACCTCTTTGGCCAGAAAGGCGTGATTAGTATAACTTGCGCCTTTACCTCCATTGCTTTTGTCAACACTCTCGGAATTAGATTGTAAGGAGGAAAAGCATAAAGGAGATCTTTTGACCATGGGCTTGATAAGGCATCCACCATTAAGGGCTGGTACTGGCTGGAGAGGGAGCCTGTTCGAGCTGCCTGTTTTTTCGGCTTGCGAAAAGGTCCACCTTCGGAATTCCCCACTTCTTTGCTATTTGTCTGAACATATCGGGGTCTAGCAACCACTCTCCTGCTCTTAAAGGGAACCTGTCACCTATTTTGACCATATAAAACCGTTAACATAGCAATGTGCAATAAAGTACCTTCTTACCTACATGTGTCTTCTTTCTTTTATTAAACTTTTCATTCTTATTAAAAAGCAATTTTTCTGATATGCAAATGAAGTCTCAAGGTGCCCAGAGTGGCGTTATTACTCTGCTCTAGTGCCCAGTAACGCCCCCCTGCAGTGCCCCGCCCGCCTTTCTTCCAAGCCCAGCACGCCTCCTAAGAAATAAATGTCCTCCCACATACTTGCCGAACGGCGCTGCCCCCTCCCCACCACGTCATATTCACTGCACGCACCGGCCCTTGCTTCCTCCTCTAGAATCTCTCAGAGGCAACAGCGCTCTGATTACGTTACTGGGCTCGGCGCATGCCCAGTGACACTAGTGAGGCTGTTGCCCTCTGGAGCAGGACTATCGTGCAGGCACTCAGCGATACTGCGCCTGCGCGGGATTTCGGAGGACAAGAGAGGAGGAAGCAAGGGCCGGTGTGTGCAGTGAATAAATTAAATGATGTAGTGGGGAGGGGGCGGCGCCGTAGGCAAAGAGAGGAGGGAGCACAGACGATGCAGTGAAAAAATAAAATGACGTAGGGGAGGGGGCGGCGCCGTTCGGCAAGTATGTGGGAGGACATTTATTTCTTAGGAGGGGTGCTGGGCTTGGAAGAAAGGCGGGCGGGGCACTGCAGGGGGGCGTTACTGGGCACTAGAGCAGAGTAATAACGCCACTCTGGGCACCTTGAGACTTCATTTGCATATCAGAAAAATTGCTTTTTAATAAGAATGAAAAGTTGAATAAAAGAAAGAAGACACATGTAGGTAAGAAGGTACTTTATTGCACATTGCTATGTTACCGGTTTTATATGGTCAAAATAGGTGACAGATTCCCTTTAAATTCCTTCTGCTGAGATAGTCTGCTACTATGTTCTCTTTGCCTTGGACGGCTACTAACGATGTTAAATTGTTCTCCGCCCAATGGAAAAATCTCCCTGCAGATCCTGTAGTCGTTTGCTTTTTGTCCCTCCTTGCCGGTTTAGGTAGGCCACTGTGGTCGCATTGTCAGATAGAATCTTTATATGATAGGAATTTATCGATGGATGCAGAGACAGAAGTACCCTGAACACAGCCATTAATTCTCTTACATTTGATGAGGCTATGGTCATCTCTGGCTCCCAAGTGCCCTGATCTCTTGTGTGGCCTCCCCACCCGCTGCTGCTGGCGTCAGTTGTTATGACGACTTGCTCTGATGGTTGCCAAAAAACTCCTTTTTGAAGATTTTTTTCTTTTTTTCCACCAGAAGAGGGATAATTTTACTCTTAATGGAATTCTTACTCTCCTGTCTAAAGAGTCCTGATTCCCATCCCAGGATTCTAAGAGGAACTTTTGTAGGAGCCTCGTGTGGTGTTAGGCCCATCTGACCGCAGGAATTGTGGAAGTTAGATGACCCAGTAGCGCCATGACGTCCCTGATTGATAATCTCCTGGATTCACAGAATAGCAAGATCATTTGACCCAGGGCAATCTGTTTCTCTTGAGGGAGAAAGGACATGAGGTTGTGGGAATCTAGAAGAATTCCTAAAAATGTCTTCCTTTGGCTGGGAACTAGATCTGATTTCTGAATATTCACCAACCAGCCCAGCTCCACTAATTTCTCCTGGACGATCTTAAGATGTATCCGAAGATCCTGAAGGGATGGGGCTGAAATCAAAAGATCGTCCAAATATGGTATAATTACTATCCCTTGGAGATGAAAAAAACCTGGTTACTTCGGCCATGATATTTGAAAATATTATTGGGGCTGATGACAGCCCGAAAGGTAGCGCCTGGAACTGAAAGTGACATCTGTGACCCTTTAGAGATATCGCGATTCGGAGAAACTTTTGGTATCCTCTGTGAATAGGCAAGTGGTAGTATACATCTGAAAGATCCATTGTTACCATGTAACCGTCGTGAGACAGGAGGTTTACTGTGGATCTGATAGTTTCCATCTTGAACCTTTTTGTAGCTTATATATCTGTTTAGTCTCTTCAGATTGATTATTAATCTGAAGGTCCTGTTTGGTTTCTTGATTAGGAATACGGGTGAATAAAAACCCCTTCCCTCCTGATCTATAGGAACTGGGGTGATGACTTGTTTTTCTAAAAGGGATAGAATCTCTGATTCCAAGGCTTGCTGTTTTTCTACTTGTCTTAATGGTCTGTTCAAGGTAAAGTAGTCTGGAAGAGGTGTGTTAAACTCGAGCTTGTACCCCATGCTTATTGTATCTTTTACCCATGTTGAGGCTGAAATTTCTTCCCAGACCAAGGAAAACATTTTTAGTCTGCCTCCCACCTGAAACCTGGCGTCATTGGGTAGGCTTTGTAGAGGATTCAGGGTTGAATAAGAACCCTCTTCCCCTGTAGGGTTGCCATCTTCCAGAGCTCTCTTTTCTCCTTAGCTCTGGCCTAGCCTTTCTTTGACCTCGAAAGGAACGATGCTGTTGGTAGAATCTGGAATCAGAAGGAAACTCTTTCTTCCTATCTGATGCTTTATCCAATATATCTTCAAGAACCGAACCAAACAGTCTATCCCCCTCACATGGAATGGAGCATAGACGACTGCGTCTCCAGACCATGACCTGAGCCATATAGCCCTTTGTGTGGCATTCGAGAGGACTGAGGATCTGGCTGAAAGTTTTACAAGGTCTGCTGAGGCATCACAGCTTGTTTTAACATGGAGATTGAAGCGAGGATTTCCTGCCTTGGGGTCCCTGCTGCCAGGTGCTCTTCTAGTTGTGTCAACCAGACAGAGACCTAGAGGTACATGTGGCAGCTATACTTTGTCTTAGCATGGCTGTATTTGTCTCCCATGCACGTTTCAAAAGACCCCTACACTTTTTATCCATAGGGTCCTTTAAAAGACCCATATCTTCAAATGGCAAGGAAGTCTTTTTTGACATGCGGGCGACCGGGGCATCAATCTTAGGGGTCTTATCCCACAAGGCTGAATTGCGAAGGGATATTTACGTTTAAAGGAATTCGGAATTACATTCCGCTTCTCTGGATCTTTCCATTCCTTAGTAATTAATGATTTTATCTTACCATGAACGGGAAAAACTTTTCTCTTCCTTTCCCCTAGTGCCTGGAACATTCTGTCCAGAGTGGACAGGGGTTTCTTAACTTCCTCAATATTCATGGTGGCTCGTATGGTCTTTGTTAGTCTTTCTGTATCCTCTGGGGTACAGAAGGGTTTCCCCGAGTCATCTTCAGAGGATTCTGAACCGTCATCTGATATAATCTCTCCTTCATCAGAGCCAGGTTCCTCCTGAAGATCCGACCTTTGCGATCTCTGCGAGGTAGAGGGCCGCGGAGAACTCGTGGTAATCTTGTATCAATTGTTGTCTTAACCTCTTCCTTTATCATACTTCTCATAGAAAGGAAGGTGACTCTTAAGTCCCTACTTTGTCCATACATCTTGGACAAAATGCTTTTTTAGTCTTAGACGGAAGGGACTTCCTGCATATCGCACACTTCTTCCATCCTAGAGATATATCAGAGGCCTTTGTGGTGCTGGTTTCCCTGACCTACAAGGTAATATAAATAGTTTAGGCCTTCTCATTGAGAATGATCATGCCAACACCAGCACCACCCAGTGGGAAATTGCTAACAGTTGTGCCCCCTACCCTCACTCGGCTATCCAAGTAACACAAACACAGTTGGGAGGAGGCTTAACAGGCTCTGGGTGGTAGGAGGATTCACAGGCTTGCGTGACATCACCGGAGCGTCCACTGGAGCTGACATGCTGCGAAAAAACGCCAGTAGCGCTATGCTCCCTGCTTCTCTGATATACTCCAGCCCTCTGACGTCATCCGACGAGTGCCGGAACTGATGCGCAGAGGCCTGGCCAATGGAATTCTCGGCCCTAGAATTCCTGAAGCGCAATCCCTCTTATCCCATTCATTCCCTTCTAAGCCCTAAAGTTCCAGAACCTGTCACTGACCTCTGCGCTGATGGCATGGCCACTTACTTCAGAGATAAGATTGGCAATATCTAGCAGGAAATAATCTCCCAGTCCCCAAATAATTTCAATTCTCCTCCCTCCGATTCCTCCACATGCTGTCTCTCCTCTTTTAACTCTATAATAGAGGAAGACGTCTCCAGGCTTCTCTCTTCTTCTCCACCCACGACCTGTAGCAGTGATCCTATTCCATCACACCTCCTCCAGTCCCTCTCCCCGGCTGTCATCACTCACCTAACTACAATTTTTAACCTCTCTTCTGGTATCTTTCCCTCCTCTTTCAAACGCTCTATTATAACCCCACTACTTAAGAAACCATCTCTTGATCCGACCTGTGCTGCTAACCACCGACCTGTTTCTAACCTCCCCTTCATCTCTAAACTCCTGGAACGTCTTGTCTACTCTAGCTTTATAAGCTATCTCTCTGCAAACTCTCTTCTTCACCCCTTACAATCTGCCTTTCGCCCTCTTCACTCTACAGAAACTGTCCTTTCTAAAGTGTCTAACGATCTCCTAACAGCAAAAATAAATGGTGATTATTCTCTACTGATTCTGCTGGATCTCCCTGCAGCGTTCTATGCCTTAGACCAGGGGTGGCCAACCTTACAGACACAAAGAGCCCAAAAAATATAATGTATGACTACCAGGAGCCACAAGCTATACATTTACACACAAGTCACCGTATTTTTTCACCTTACAAGATTCACCTAGGTTTTAACAAAGAAAAATAAGAGAAAAAAACTATATATTTTTCATCTGATCTGAGGTCTGATAAAAAAAATCTTATTTTTTATTAGCAGAGAAAAGAAAAAAAAAATCATCAGACCTCAGATCAGACTCCTAAATCAGATCCTCAATCCTCATCTGACCTAAAATAAGACCCCAAACTTCATCAGACCTCCAAATCAGACCCACAAAATAAGATCCCCAATGCTCTGATCATGTAACACAAATCAGACTCCCAGTGTCAGACCCTCAGTGCTCAGATCTCCCCCTTTTCAGATCTGACCAACCCATGCTTAAGCAAGACACGCCCATGCTCAGATCTTCCCCCCTATGCTCATATCTGACCCCCATTGCTCAGATCAGGAGCCCCATTGCTCAGATCAGGAGCCCCATTGCTCAGATCAGGGCCCCCATTGCTCAGATCAGGGCCCCCATTGCTCAGATCAGGGCCCCCATTGCTCAGATCAGGGCCCCCATTGCTCAGATCAGGGCCCCCATTGCTCAGATCAGGGCCCCCATTGCTCAGATCAGGGCCCCCATTGCTCAGATCAGGACCCCCATTGCTCAGATCAGGACCCCCTTCATGCTCAGATCAGACCCCCATAGCCCAGATCAGGACCCCCCATGTTCAGATTAGAACCTCCCATCCTTAGATCAGACCCCCATGCTCAGTTCTATAATTTAAAAAAAACTCTTCCCTCTCCTGATCAGGCACTGGGCTCTTGCTAGGGCACCTGCTACTCTGCAGGTCTGACACGCTCTCCACTGTGACCTGATGAGCACAACGTCAGGTCATGGTGCGTATCTCCACGTACTACGTTCTCACACTGTGTGAATCAGGACGTAGTGGAGAGGGAGCTGGAGCTGCAAAGTAGCAACAGTGCCCGATCAGGAAAAGAGATCTGAGCCTGGGGTGGAGAGTGAGCCGGCCTGACTGCTTCCCAGCTACACAGTTAGAGCCGCACTTGAAGAAGCAAAGAGCCGCATGCGGCTCAAGAGCCACGGATTGGCCACCCCTGCCGTAGACCATAAACTACACCTCACCATGCTCCACTCAATTGGCCTTAAAGAGGACCTTTTTATTACGATAAAAAATCAAAACTAAGTATACAGACATGGGGAGCAGCGCCCAGGGATCCCCCCGCACTTACTATTATCCCTGGGCGCCGCTCCGTTCTCCTGGTATCTTCAGATTTTCGGCTCAACCAGGAGAAGCCTGCTCTTGTTCTCCTGGGCGTCGCCTTCTCCTAGGCTGTAGCGCTGGCAGTGCTCAGCTCATAGCCAGGCTGTAGCCAGGAGAACAAGAGCAGGCTCCTCCCGGTTGAGCCGAAAATCTGAAGATATCTGAGCCTATACCGGGAGAACAGAGCAGCGCCCAGGGATAATAGTAAGTGTAGGGAGATCCCTGGGCGCCGCTCTCCGTGTCTGTATACTTACTTTAGATTTTTTGTTGTAATGAAAGGTCCTCTTTAAGGAGATTCTGTCACCTCGTTTTAGCCTATAGAGCTGCGGACATGCACGGCTAGATCGCCACTAGCATGTCCGCAATATACCGGTCCTATAGCGCTGTGTGCTTTTATTGTGTTTAAAAAATGATTTTTATAGATATGTAAATGAGCCTGGTAAGGAGCCCAAGGGGCTGAACTAACCTTCTTAGAGCCCAGCCATGCCCCCTGTGAAAGAGCCCAGCACTGCCTGCGTCCTCCGAATCTCCTCCTTGTGCACAGTTAGATCACCGTAATCTCGTAAATGAAAGGATCGCCTCAGGGAAGGAACTGCGCATGTGCGAGCTTGCGCATCGCAAGATTATGAAGATCTAACTTTGTGAGCAAGGAGGAGATTCGGAGGACGCAGGCGTTGCTGGGCTCCTTCACAGGGGGCATGGCTGGGTTCCTTCACAGAGGGCATGGCTGGGCTCCAAGGTTAGTACAGCCCCTTTGGCTCATTACCAGGCTCATTTACATATCTATAAAGTCATTTTTTAAACACAATAAAAGCACACAGCGCTATGGGACAGGTATATTGCGGACATGCTAGCCGCGATCTAGCCGTGCATGTCCGCAGCTCTATAGGCTAAAACGAGGTGACAGAATCCCTTTAAGGACACTGCTCTCTCTTGGTTCTCTTCCTATCTCTCTGGCAGCTCCTTTAGTGCATAATTTGCTGGCTCTTCTTCTTCTCCTCTTCCTCTTGATGTCGGCCTTCCTCAGGGCTCAGTACTAGGTCCTCTACTCTTCTCCCTCTATACAGCCCCCATCGGACAGACTATTAGTAGATTTGGCTTTCGATACCATCTCTATGCTGACGACACCCAACTATACACTTCATCCCCTGCTTTACTCCAAAACACCAGTAACTGTCTGGCAGCTGTCTCTAACATCATGTCCTCTCTGTATCTAAAACTGAACCTCTCAAAAACTGAACTTCTTTCCCCCATCTACTAACTCACCTAAACTTGACATTTCTTGACATTACTGCAGCACTATGATAACTCCTGTGCAACATGCCCACTGTCTTGGGGCCACATTTGACTGATCTTTCCTTTGTTCCGCATATTCAATCACTTACACGCTCTTGTCGTCTGCACCTCAATAATATCGCCAGAATCCGCCCTTTTCTTACGGTGGAAACGGCAAAAACTCTTGTTGCCTTGATTCATTCTCATCTTGACTACTGAAACATCACTCATCGGTCTCCCTCTCACTAAACTCTCCCCCTTCAGTCTGTCCTAAATGCTGCAGCCAGGCTCATCTATCCATCCAACCGCTGCACTGATGCTACTAGTCTGTGCCAGTCACTTCACTGGATGCCCATCCACCACAGAATACAGTTCAAACTTCTCACCCACAAAGCTCTCCACAGTGCTGCACGTCCATACATCTCCTCTTTCATCTCCATCTACCACCCTACTCTTGCTCTCCACAGTGCTACACCTCCATACATCTCCTCCCTCATCTCCATCTACCACCCTACTCCTGCTCTCCACAGTGCTGCACCTCCATACATGTCCTCCCTCATCTCCATCTACCACCCTACTCCTGCTCTCCACAGTGCTGCACCTCCATACATCTCCTCCCTCATCTCCATCTACCACCCTACTCCTGCTCTCCACAGTGCTGCACCTCCATACATCTCCTCCCTCATCTCCATCTACCACCCTACTCCTGCTCTCCACAGTGCTGCACCTCCATACATACATCTCCTCCCTCATCTCCATCTACCATCCTACTCCTGCTCTCCACAGTGCTGCACCTCCATACATCTCCTCCCTCATCTCCATCTACCACCCTACTCCTGCTCTCCACAGTGCTGCACCTCCATACATCTCCTCCCTCATCTCCATCTACCACCCTACTCCTGCTCTCCACAGTGCTGCACCTCCATACATACATCTCCTCCCTCATCTCCATCTACCATCCTACTCCTGCTCTCCACAGTGCTGCACCTCCATACATACATCTCCTCCCTCATCTCCATCTACCACCCTACTCCTGCTCTCCACAGTGCTGCACCTCCATACATCTCCTCCCTCATCTCCATCTACCACCCTACTCCTGCTCTCCACAGAAGTCCAATCACTTCTGGTTGTCAGCTCCACAGATGATTGTATTAACCCCTGCATAACATTTGTCTGCATAACCTCATGTCTTGAAATTGTCATCTGTAAATATCAGGGTCGCCCTGTTCTCTCCCAGCAGCCTGTTGCCAATTTCTGTACATTCCATCATCTTCTGCTAGCCATACCTTCCGTCACAGCGCACGCTCGTTATTTGTACATCATGTGGGTGTTTCGTTCACGGCCAAGCATATGGTGTTTCTGGGTGATTAATTTAACACACTTGGGATATTAGTTCGCCGCTTGTTCCGGCTGCCTGCGGTTCCCGTGCGGTGCGCTCACGGCCTTTACGGCTCCGGCACAGTCCCATGTTCCGCCTGGTCCTGTTTGTCGATCTGCCAGCTGGTGCAAGGTTACCCCCGTGTTCCAGTGCACAGCTAGGCTAGTTTTTTCAGATTGCAGCCGGTCGGCCTGGGGATCATGCTGTGGCCGTATTGTTCGTCATATATACTTTTTGTCCCCCTCTCCCTGTCTTCTTGGTTTGCATCATTGTATCTGTCAACAGGTCAGGCCTGGCCTTTTCATGCTTCACTTGCTGTGAGTTTCATCATGTGGCAGTCTTGTCCGTCGGTTTCTGTAGTGGTTTGGGGGTCATCCTGTCTGTCTACCTCTGTCCGCCTGGATTGCCCAGGCTTGTTCTACCTCTGTCTGCCTGGATCGCCTAGGCTCGGTCTACCTCTGTCTGCCTGGATCACCCAGGCTCGGTCTACCTTTGTCCGCCTGGATCACCCAGGCTCGGTCTACCTTTGTCCGCCTGGATCGCCCAGGCTCGTTCTACCTCTGTCCGCCTGGATCGCCCAGGCTTGTCCTCTATGTTTGTCTCGTCCTTCCGCCTCATCCTGTTCTTGTCCTCCTGTGTTTAAGTTCCTCAGTCTCAGTCCCCTGCGATGACACCTCCTTCTAGCGCACCCTGGTCCGGTCCACCTTAGTTTGGCTGGTTGCCAGGCCCCGTCTCTCACTATTAGTCTCGCCCTGGTTCCCCCAGCCTCTGTTCAACTTGTCAGCCTGGTACATCCAGGTCCGGTCTGTCTATGCGTATCTCACCTGTCCTGGTTCTCCCAGGTTCACCATCGCATAGGTTCGTCCAGGTTCTGGCTGTCATCGGAAAAGGCACCGACCTTGGTGATCCAGGCACCGACCTTGGTCATAAGTATGGCGGCTCGTCGTTCTATGACTATCACCGCTCCTTCTCGGCAAAGGCTGCGGCTGCGCTGGTCCAGTTCCAGTTCATCACCAATTGGGCCAACATCGATATGGAGCTATTCTGCTGCCACTTTGCGGGCCTCGGGGCTCCTTTGTGTACCATATGCCAGTCCATTCCACTCCTCCGACTGGTGTCTCAACACTGTCAACCCCATCCAGGCTAGGTCCCTGCCCGGACCCTCGGCCTCCTAACCGGGCACCTCCGGGGTGGACAAGCTTGGTCGCCCTATAGTGTACCTGGGTAGGAGCCAGGTCTGTGATCATTTAAATGTGGACGAATGCGCCTTCAACAGCTGCAGGGCTCTCCGCATCTTCTCCTCGTGTTTCAGGGCTCATCCTCGTTCTACCTGCCCAAGAGGTCGGTCAAGCAGTCCTGACTAGCCGACATTAATGTCGAGCTACTCAGTGTCCTTCTGCAGGACCATCCCGACAGGGGGGTTCGTCCAGTTCCTGTTGTCCGGGTTTACGGAAGGCTTCCACACAGGCCTCATTGCCCTTCCTCAGACCTCTTGGGAGGGCGGCAACTTGCGGTCTGCCACTGGAAACCCGGTGGCGGTTGAGGAGTTGCTCCTGTCGGAGGTCGCTAAGGGGTTACTCATTGGCCCGCTTGATGTTATCCCCTTGCCTTCCTAGCGTATCAACCGCAACTATGGGGGTATTATGGACTCAAGTGGGCTGGTCGCTACTACTTTGCGAACAGGCTCACTTTTGGGTCCAAGAGTAGTCCATGGTTGTTTGACCAATTTGCCAAAGCTTTGCATTGGATCCTCCTTCATCATGGTGGTTTGCCTACCATCATCCATTACCTTGATGATTTCCTGATCATCGAGGGTCCATGTGGCGGGTCAGGCAATCTGGATACTCTGCTCCAAATTTTCTCTAGTCTGCAGGTTCCGGTGGCCCACGCCAAATCTGAGGGTCCCACCACCAGGGTCACGTTCCTGGGCATCATCCTGGATTCCATCCGGATGGAGGCCAGCCTCCCGGAAGAGAAGCTTGCCAGCTGCCGGGCAGTGATTTCTCACGCCACGTCCTCGGGCTTCCTTTCCAGGGTTGAGCTTCAATCTTTGTTGGGGCGGCTCAATTTCGCCTCCAGTCTGCTCCCGTTCATCTCCAGGCTGCTCCAGTTGCTGCCTTCAGCTGCCGACCAGGACAGCATCGTCCATCTGGACACCCATGCCATGGCGGACTTGGCCATGTGGTCACTATTCCTTCCCGGTGGAACGGCGTTTCCCTCTTTGTACCTTCTTGCGGGCCGTCATCCCCCACCGTTTTTTTTTCGATGCGGCTGCATCCCGCGGGTTTGCTGCCATCCTTGGGACCCATTGGATGGCTGGTCAGTGGCCCGATGAAGTCCGGTCGGATCCCGAAGGTCTGAGCTCCTCTTTCCTGCTGGAGCTTTATCCTGTTGTGGCGGCCGCCCAAGTGTGGGGACACCAGTGGGCCAATGCGTCTGTCATGTTTGTCACCGATGATCTTGCTCTGGTCGACATTATTTTGAAAGGCAGGGTGAAATCCCTCAAGATCATGTCCCTTCTCCGCAAGTTAGTGTGGCTCTCCCTGTCCCATAATTTTCATATATTTTGTAACCACATTCCAGGGGCGGAGAACGTAGCCGCAGATGCTCTGTCCCGCTTTAATTTCCCCCTTTTTTTCCAGGTGATGCCAGAAGCAGATCCCACGGGGTCCCCACCCCCAGCCTTCAATTCCCTGGTGATGGTTTAGAATCCCTTCTCTCACACGCCAGGAACCTACTTCAACAATCTCTCCCCCCCAACACCACCAGGAATTACCAAGCCAGACTCAAAATTTATGTTATTTTGCGGGTCTCACCCGTAAGGTACTCTGGATGATATTCCCTATTTCTTGGCTTTTATCTCCCATTGCCATCTCCACCGCACGCTTTCATACAATTCCATCAAACTGTATTTAGCGAGGATCCAGCACTGCTCCATGCTCCACAGTCCAGGTGGGGGTTCAATTTTTTCGATTCAGGCCATCAAGGCTGCACTCCGGGGAATCCAGAAAAGCGTGAATGCCTCCCCTGCCCGTAGACAGCCTGTCTCCGGTGAAATCTTTAGAAGACTTTCTGCTGCTTTGGATGGTCATCCTTTTGGGCCCTCTCGCAGCGTAATCATCAAGGCAGCAATGTACCTTGCGTTCTACGGTTTCCTCAGGCCAGGCGAATTCACTCGCGCCACTTCCAGGCATGAAGGGATGCAGCGTCAGCAATTGACCTGGGCCCAGGACCATTTCATCCTCCATCTACTTTCCACCAAAACTAGCCAACACGGCCCTCCCTCGGAGGTCCAGTTTTTCAGGACCTCTAATGATTGGTGCCCGGTCGGGGTCCTTCAACAGTTGTTGGCTCTGCTACAAGACGCTCCCCCCGAATTCCCACTGTTGTCTTTCCATGAAGGTAGTCTGGCTTCTGTCCAATTCACATCCCATATCAGGACCATCACCGGTCATTCGTTCCGTATCGGGGCAGCTTCCAAAAACAGGGTCCCGGACCACGTAATCAAAAAGATGGTGCGGTGGCGGTCCTCTTGTTTTGCCAGGTACATTCCTAACCCGAATGTCGAAATATCCCAGGCTTTTTGTAACCTTGTGCTCTGAAGGCATATTAAATGGTTTCACACTTTCCAGTCTCCTCGCTCTTTTTTTTGCCCACTTCTAGGCTTACCCACCCTCCTGGCTCCCGGCACAACTCAGCCAGCTTAGGACAAGGGTTTAGGTGCTCCTCCTCATCAGTTGCCTTTAGCCTCTACCACAAATGGGTAAAAACAGTAATAAGAACTTACTGCCCCCGGGAGAAGAGGAAGAAATGGCTACTCGCCAGCTCGGCTGTGACTCCCACACGATGTAACTGATTAAATATGTCCATGCACCATTTTTATAGAACCTGGATTGTTTTCCAGCCTCCGGTCGGCCCAGTCATTGACTAACCAAATCCCAGTTCTTCCATGGGGGTTCTTTGTTTTAATGTTTTCAAATCTCCCTCAAAAATGAGTTCCCTTCCTCCATTATCCAGTTTAGCAGGGGGAGCAGATGCTTCTTTGAAGTTAGTACCTGGCAGCCAGAGGTGTTAGATATAACGGGATGAAGAGGAGAACTGTCCATCTGCATCTCTTGTAGCTGGGAGAGGCCTAGCCTGCCCGATTCCACCCTGCTGCGATAGATCGGAGGCTTCAAAGCAGTCAGCCATTTGGTGAATGACCCTTCTATCCAGCAGAAATCACACCTTATACAACAGACACACAACTCATACTGTATACTTCTATAATAGATACTACAAGTATGCTCCCAACATCAGATTTATGACATGTGCGGTCAGCAGGACGTGTCTTATGTGTGGTCAATCCGGTGCAGTCAGCAGGACGCTTCTTATGTGCAGTCAATTCGGTGCGGTCAGCAGGACGTGTCTTATGTGCAGTCAGCAGAGCAGGTAGTAGGACGTGTCTTATGTGCGGTCAATCCGGTGCGGGCAGCAGGACGCTTCTTATTTGCTGTCAATTCGGTGCGGTCAGCAGGACGCTTCTTATTTGCTGTCAATCCGGTGCGGGCAGCAGGATGCTTCTTATGTGCAGTCAGCAGTGCAGGCAGCAAGACGTGTCTTATGTGCGGTCAATCCGGTGCGGGCAGCAGGACGCTTCTTATTTGCTGTCAATCCGGTGCGGGCAGCAGGAGGCTTCTTATGTGCAGTCAGCAGTGCAGGCAGCAAGACGTGTCTTATGTGCGGTCAATCCGGTGCGGGCAGCAGGACGTGTTTTATGTGTGGTCAATCCGGTGCAGTCAGCAGTACGCTTCTTATGTGCAGTCAGCAGTGCAGGCAGCAAGACGTGTCTTATGTGCGGTCAATTTGGTGCAGGCAGCAGGACGTGTCTCATGTGTGGTTAATCTGGTGCGGGCAGCAGGATGTGTCTTATGTGCGGTCAGCACTGCAGGCAGCAGGACGTGCCTTATGTGTAGTCAATCCGGTGCGGTCAACAAGACGTGTCTTATGTGCAGTCAGCAGTGCAGACAGCAGGACGTGTCTTATGTGCGGTCAGCAGTGCAGGCAGCAGGACGTGTCTTATGTGCGGTCAGCAGTGCAGGCAGCAGGACGTGTCTTATGTGCAGTCAGCAGCGCAGGCAGCAGGACGTGTCTTATGTGTGGTCAGCAGCGCAGGCAGCAGGACGTGTCTTATGTGCGGTCAGCAGTGCAGACAGCAGGACGTGTCTTATGTTTGGTCAATCCGGTGCGGTCAGCAGGACGTGTCTTATGTGCGGTCAGCAGCGCAGGCAGCAGGACGTGTCTTATGTGCGGTCAGCAGTGCAGGCAGCAGGACGTGCCTTATGTGTGGTCAATCCGGTGCGGTCAGAAGGACGTGTCTTATGTGCGGTCAGCAGCGCAGGCAGCAGGACGTGTCATATGTGTGGTCAATCCGGTGCGGTCAGCAGGACGTGTCTTATGTGCGGTCAGCAGTGCAGGCAGCAGGACGTGTCTTATGTGTGGTCAATCCGGTGCGGTCAGCAGGACGTGTCTTATGTGTGGTCAATCCGGTGCGGTCAGCAAGACGTGTCTTATGTGCAGTCAGCAGTGCAGGCAGCAAGACGTGTCTTATGTGCGGTCAATTTGGTGCAGGCAGCAGGACGTGTCTCATGTGTAGTCCAGGCATGTCCAAAGTGCGGCCCTCCAGCTGTTGCAAAACTACAACTCCCAGCATGCCCTAATAGCTGTAAGCTATCCAGGCATGCTGGGAGTTGTAGTTTTGCAACAGCTGGAGGGCCGCACTTTGGACATGCCTGGTGTAGTCAATCCGATGCGGTCAACAAGACGTGTCTTATGTGCAGTCAGCAGTGCAGGCAGCAGGACGTGTCTTATGTGTGGTCAATCCGGTGCGGTCAGCAGGACGTGTCTTATGTGCGGTCAGCAGCGCAGGCAGCAGGACGTGTCTTATGTGTGGTCAATCCGGTGCGGTCAGCAGGACGTGTCTTATGTGCGGTCAGCAGCGCAGGCAGCAGGACGTGTCTTATGTGTGGTCATCACAACTTGGAACGTACCAGGTCTGTCTCAGAAACCTATTTTCCCATTGACTTCTATTGGAAAATGAGATGTTGCAGTTCCTAACCGCAGCATGACTGCACCACAACTGCGCCGTGTGGCCGTATCCTAAGGCTACTGGCACACATCTTAGTTGTGCCCGGTTTGGATGTGAAAAAAAGAAGAAATGCATGTGGTTTTTTGCACCTACTTCCCTGCAGAATATAGTTCCATTATATAATCAGAGTCGCCATGTTTCCCTTTGCAGGAAGAAAATGCACCATAAACGCCAGGAAGTTGGTGCAAAAAGCACATGCGTTTTTGTTTTTTTCTGCATTAAAAACAAGCACAACCGAGACGTGTGCCAGCACCCTTAGGGTGTCACAACCAGACAGCTGAGAAGCTCTGACAGAAGCCTTTTTTAAGAACCTCCTCAAGTTTTCTTTGTTTTTGGTTTTCAGTTCCTCATCTCGTTAGCCTCTCTCAGCTGTCATGTAGTTGGACTGATTGCATCCCTTTAAATTCCTCCCCATAATGCATTAGTGTGCGGTTTATACAGCTTCCTGGAGTGTGTGTGCATGCTGATCCTATTTTCCAGCCTTCTACAAGATAAGTGCTGTACATTCATTTGTGATTTTCTGTTTGCTGGATCCCAGGTGACCCTGACTCCCTCCGTGTCTAGTGTAGGGAGCCGGTGGTCGTGTCCCTTCACTATTGTAGGGTGTTCAGGTGTTATATAGTCGAGGTACGAGGATATGCGATCATCCACCATTGGGATTATTGCATAGGCTGAGCAGTTAGGGAGAGAGCCAGGTCTGATGCAGGGGTCTCCCTTTTTGTTCCTTAGTTTTGGATCCAGTGAGTCATATGTTTATTTTGCATTGTCTTGTTTCCTGTACACCTTCTGTGACATAGGGTCAATCACTATTGATTGGTGGTATCTTATTAGTGGCTGCAGTATTTCATCATCAGACATGGCAGCAACCAGGTGACCCCTGTATCTTCTCATTCTTCCAGGAGAGAATCGTCTGACAGTTTTGGGGTGCTCGTCAGAGGAGTGTGCAGAGGACAGCGTGATGGATCTGGTACGTGTTAGTGTGCTTTGACTCTCTAGTAACTCCTCCGAAGGAGGAGACTGCCTCCCTACTGTAGTTACATGAGGAGCATCTGCCTGCGGCCACCACCGGGGGGAGCTCAGGAGCCTCATGTATACTGTAGTTACATGAGAAGCATCTGCCTGCGGCCTCCACCGGGGGGAGCTCAGGAGCCTCATGTATACTGTAGTTACATAAGAAGCATCTGCCTGCAGCCACCACCGGGGGAGCTCAGGAGCCTCATGTATACTGTAGTTACATAAGAAGCATCTGCCTGCGGCCACCACCAGGGGGAGCTCAGGAGCCTCATGTATACTGTAGTTACATGAGAAGCATCTGCCTGCGGCCACCACCAGGGGGAGCTCAGGAGCCTCATGTATACTGTAGTTACATGAGAAGCATCTGCCTGCAGCCACCACCGGGGGGAGCTCAGGAGCCTCATGTATACTGTAGTTACAGGAGAAGCATCTGCCTGCAGCCACCACCGGGGGGAGCTCAGGAGCCTCATGTATACTGTAGTTACATAAGAAGCATCTGCCTGCAGCCACCACCGGGGGGAGCTCAGGAGCCTCATGTATACTGTAGTTACATGAGAAGTATCCGCCTGCGGCCACCACCAGGGGGAGCTCAGGAGCCTCATGTATACTGTAGTTACATGAGAAGCATCTGCCTGCAGCCACCACCGGGGGGAGCTCAGAAGCCTCATGTATACTGTAGTTACATGAGAAGCATCTGCCTGCAGCCACCACCAGGGGAGCTCAGGAGCCTCATGTATACTGTAGTTACATGAGAAGCATCTGCCTGCAGCCACCACCGGGGGAGCTCAGGAGCCTCATGTATACTGTAGTTACAGGAGAAGCATCTGCCTGCGGCCACCACCAGGGGGAGCTCAGGAGCCTCATGTATACTGTAGTTACATGAGAAGCATCTGCCTGCAGCCACCACCGGGGGGAGCTCAGGAGCCTCATGTATACTGTAGTTACAGGAGAAGCATCTGCCTGCAGCCACCACCGGGGGAGCTCAGGAGCCTCATGTATACTGTAGTTACATGAGAAGCATCTGCCTGCAGCCACCACCGGGGGAGCTCAGGAGCCTCATGTATACTGTAGTTACAGGAGAAGCATCTGCCTGCGGCCACCACCAGGGGGAGCTCAGGAGCCTCATGTATACTGTAGTTACATGAGAAGCATCTGCCTGCAGCCACCACCGGGGGGAGCTCAGGAGCCTCATGTATACTGTAGTTACAGGAGAAGCATCTGCCTGCAGCCACCACCGGGGGAGCTCAGGAGCCTCATGTATACTGTAGTTACATGAGAAGCATCTGCCTGCAGCCACCACCAGGGGGAGCTCAGGAGCCTCATGTATACTGTAGTTACATGAGAAGCATCTGCCTGCAGCCACCACCAGGGGGAGCTCAGGAGCCTCATGTATACTGTAGTTACAGGAGAAGCATCTGCCTGCAGCCACCACCGGGGGGAGCTCAGGAGCCTCATGTATACTGTAGTTACATAAGAAGCATCTGCCTGCAGCCACCACCGGGGGAGCTCAGGAGCCTCATGTATACTGTAGTTACATGAGAAGCATCTGCCTGCAGCCACCACCAGGGGGAGCTCAGGAGCCTCATGTATACTGTAGTTACATGAGAAGCATCTGCCTGCAGCCACCACCAGGGGGAGCTCAGGAGCCTCATGTATACTGTAGTTACAGGAGAAGTATCTCCACCACCAGGGGGCGCTCAGGAACTTACTGTATACTGGTTCTACATTGCAGGTTATGTATACAGTGAGCTCCCAGATTGTCATCATGTAACTGTATGTTGTCTATGCAGAGGATTTGGAGCTCTGTATCAGAAAAGCTGGGGCTTCATCTCCTATACAGGAAAAGTCATTTAACCCCTGATGTCTCTGCTGACTGTCCGCAGGCCGTGGGTCTTGGTGTGAAGTTCATCAAGGTGGGAGGTCTCCTGCGCGGCGAGAGGACGGCCAAATACAACCGACTCCTGGCAATAGAGGAGGATCTGACGTGCGGTGGCATGCTGGGTAATAATGGGGGGGGGGGCTGCAGAGTAGTAGATCGGTGCTACACTGTGAAAGGGAAGCGGTGATCGGGGTGCCCCCATTAGACCCCCCAGCCACCAACTGTGCCAATCACAGGGCTGGAAAGGGTCACATGACAATGACCAGCAGTCTGAGGGTCATTGCTCACCTCCGTCCTGATCGGAGGTTGGCGTGTGGTGCTGTGGGCGCCCGTGGGATTTTTCTCATGTCCTTTTTTTCGTCCAGGTCGGCAGGAAGAGTTTGAATTTCCCACTTTCTGGAACGACCTGGAAATCCTGGACCCTCCAGAAGAAGCAATGTGAAAGGGTTAAAACTCTCCATCTCTGTTCAATGTGACTGCAGGACAGGGGGAGGCGGATAAATGGGTGCAGAACGGGGGGTGGGGGGGAATTGGTGCACAACGGGTGGGAGGTGGAAGAATGGGTGCGGAACGGGGAGGAAGCAAGAATGGGTGCAGGACAAGTAGGAGGTGGAAGAATGGGTGCAGGACGGGTGGGAGGTGGAAGAATGGGTGCAGGACGGGTGGGAGGTGGAAGAATGGGTGCAGGACGGGTGGGAGCAAGAATGGGTGCAGGACAAGTAGGAGGTGGAAGAATGGGTGCGGAACGGCTGGGAGGTGAAAGAATGGGTGCAGGACGGGTGGGAGGTGGAACAATGGGTGTGAAACGGCTGGGAGGTGAAAGAATGGGTGCAGGACAGGTGGGAGGTGAAAGAATGGGTGCAGGACAGGTGGGAGGTGGAAGAATGGGTGCGGAACGGGTGGGAGGTGAAAGAATGGGTGCAGGACGGGTGGGAGGTGAAAGAATGGGTGCAGGACGGGTGGGAGGTGAAAGAATGGGTGGAGGACGGGTGGGAGGTGAAAGAATGGGTGCAGGACGGGTGGGAGGTGAAAGAATGGGTGCAGGACGGGTGGGAGGTGAAAGAATGGGTGCAGGACGGGTGGGAGGTGGAAGAATGGGTGCAGGACGGGTGGGAGGTGGAAGAATGGGTGCAGGACGGGTGGGAGGTGGAAGAATGGGTGCAGGACGGGTGGGAGGTGGAAGAATGGGTGCAGGACGGGTGGGAGGTGGAAGAATGGGTGCAGGACGGGTGGGAGGTGGAAGAGAATGGGTGCAGGACGGGTGGGAGGTGGAAGAATGGGTGCAGGACGGGTGGGAGGTGGAAGAATGGGTGCAGGACGGGTGGGAGCAAGAATGGGTGCAGGACAAGTAGGAGGTGGAAGAATGGGTGCGGAACGGCTGGGAGGTGAAAGAATGGGTGTAGGACGGGTGGGAGGTGGAACAATGGGTGTGAAACGGCTGGGAGGTGAAAGAATGGGTGCAGGACAGGTGGGAGGTGAAAGAATGGGTGCGGGACGGGCGGGAGGTGAAAGAATGGGTGCAGGACGGGTGGGAGGTGGAAGAATGGGTGCAGGACAGGTGGGAGGTGGAAGAATGGGTGTGGAACGGGTGGGAGGTGGAAGAATGGGTGTGGAACGGGTGGGAGGTGGAAGAATGGGTGCAGGACGGGTGGGAGGTGAAAGAATGGGTGCAGGACGGGTGGGAGGTGAAAGAATGGGTGCAGGACGGGTGGGAGGTGAAAGAATGGGTGCAGGACGGGTGGGAGGTGGAAGAATGGGCGCAGAACGGAGGAGGGGGATAAGAATGGGTGCAGGACGGGTGGGAGGTGGAAGAATGGGTGCAGGACGGGTGGGAGGTGGAAGAATGGGTGCGGAACGGGGGAGGCGACAGACTGGGTGTGGGACAGGGGGTGGCCAAGGAATAGGTGCAGGATGGGGGTTGGAGAAAGAATGTGGGCGACATTTCTCGTCATCCCTAGTAGGGATCTAGCACAACCCTCTGACACTTCAGGAGGCTGAGCGGACTGGGCGATGCCCCGGCTCCGGCCTCAGTCTTATGGCCACATTAAATTCTCATCCTTGCAGAAGTTGTCTCCAGTGTCAGATACGAGGATGATGAGGAGCGATGCAGGATCTCACATCTGCCGCTGTCAGGGTGGATGTAGCTATTCTTGTGGACTACAGTGTGTCAGTAGTGCAGCCTCAGGCTTTGGATCTGGTTCTCATCTACTGGTGTTGAGGCCTGTAAGCTGTATCTGCAAACACAAGGCTTCAGCCCTCGGATATGGCTCATGGGCACAACCTCTGGTGAACCCTGGGCAAGGCTGAGAGGACACCTGGGGGCCACAGTGCTGCTGCTGTGTGTGAACTAGGTGTCAAGTGTTTCCTGGGCAGCCGCTGATCCTACAGGAAGGGGCAGGTACGTCGCTATACACACAGGAGGCCAGCTCGCGGTCCACACTTTAATGACATCACATCCAGAAATCAGAAAATATTCACACTCATTAGAAGAATCAGACGTGGTTATGAATCTGCTCCGCTCCCGGGACCCCCGACCCGGCTTCTATGGGGTGACCTGCAGCAAACCCCCCAGTCATCTGTGCAGAGCCGAATAGAGCAACGCAAACTATAGCGTCCCCTGAGCTGTAGTGCAGCACAGCCCCATAGTGCAATGTAGGGTGGAGCTGGGCCGTGTCTCATCATCCAGCGCAAAGCTAAATAAACCCAAATAAACTGAAGCAGGTTAACCCTAGAGGGAGGCACCAAGTGTCAGCTCCTTGAGGTCCCCAGCGCCAGCAGGTCTCCCCTAGAGGCAGGCACCTAGCGTCAGCCCCAGCAGGCCTTCCCTAGAGGAGGGTACCGAGCGCCAGCAGGTCTCCCCTCGAGGCTGGCACCTAGCGTCAGCCCCGGCAGGCCTTCCCTAGAAGAGGGTACCGAGCGCCAGCAGGTCTCCCCTAGAGGCAGGCACCCAGCCCAGCATCCAGCGGCAGCCCCGGCAGGTCTCCCCTAGAGGCTGGCATCCAGCGGCAGCCCCGGCAGGTCTCCCCTAGAGGCTGGCACCCAGCGGCAGCCCCGGCAGGTCTCCCCTAGAGGCTGGCATCCAGCGGCAGCCCCGGCAGGTCTCCCCTAGAGGCTGGCACCCAGCGGCAGCCCCGGCAGGTCTCCCCTAGAGGCTGGCACCCAGCGGCAGCCCCGGCAGGTCTCCCCTAGAGGCTGGCACCCAGCGGCAGCCCCGGCAGGTCTCCCCTAGAGGCTGGCACCCAGCGGCAGCCCCGGCAGGTCTCCCCTAGAGGCTGGCACCCAGCGGCAGCCCCGGCAGGCCTTCCATAGAAGAGGGTACCGAGCGCCAGCAGGTCTCCCCTAGAGGCATGCACCTAGCGTCAGCCCCGGCAGGCCTTCCCTAGAAGAGGGTACCGAGCGCCAGCAGGTCTCCCCTAGAGGCAGGCACCCAGCCCAGCATCCAGCGGCAGCCCCGGCAGGTCTCCCCTAGAGGCTGGCATCCAGCGGCAGCCCCGGCAGGTCTCCCCTAGAGGCTGGCACCCAGCGGCAGCCCCGGCAGGTCTCCCCTAGAGGCTGGCACCCAGCGGCAGCCCCGGCAGGTCTCCCCTAGAGGCTGGCACCCAGCGGCAGCCCCGGCAGGTCTCCCCTAGAGGCTGGCACCCAGCGGCAGGTCTCCCCTAGAGGCCGGTCACCCAGCGCCAGGTTTCCCCTAGAGGCTGACCGCCGCGCCAGGTCTCCCCTAGAGGCAGACAGCCGCGCCAGGTCTCCCCTAGAGGCAGACAGCCGCGCCAGGTCTCCCCTAGAGGCAGACAGCCGCGCCAGGTCTCCCCTAGAGGCAGACAGCCGCGCCAGGTCTCCCCTAGAGGCAGACAGCCGCGCCAGGTCTCCCCTAGAGGCAGACAGCCGCGCCAGGTCTCCCCTAGAGGCAGACAGCCGCGCCAGGTCTCCCCTAGAGGCAGACAGCCGCGCCAGGTCTCCCCTAGAGGCAGACAGCCGCGCCAGGTCTCCCCTAGAGGCAGACAGCCGCGCCAGGTCTCCCCTAGAGGCAGACAGCCGCGCCAGGTCTCCCCTATAGAGGCCGACAGCCAGCGACACCCGTGGCAGGTCACCCCTAGAGGCGGGCACCCATGCAGGTGATGTGTGCTGCAGCGCAGGTAGAGCAGACTGTGTATTCTCATGGATGGCACCAGCCATGACGAATGTTACTGGAGATGAAGGCGACATCAGCCCTTGACCTGGAGAACAATCAGGGGCCTCATTCACAAAAGCGGTAAAAATTCCAGGTGTAATGTGATCCCGCCAGTGATGGGGCCATCTCCCAGGATGCAGTTAGGTACATGACTGACACCAAACACCTGAGAAGATGGAAGTTTGGAGCATAGTTGTCAGGACGGCCCCAATGTAGAAATCCCCAGACTGTGACAGTGAATACAGGGGCACGGCCATAATGTGGGGGAGGGGTAGTCATTATACACTCACTAGGGGGCGGGGCCAGGACAGAATCAGCGTTATAATCATCAGTTAGAATTTCCAGTCCTCAGTTTGAGATAAAGAATCGGCTCCTGAGACCCCATTGTCGTCAGTCACGGGGCCCGCACATTAAAGTGACGCAGGGGCCCAGAAGACGTGCCCCCCATCCCCCCCAATATCAGCTGACTCTTCACTAATAAAAAAATGTGCATTTAGTAAAATCCTGCGGCGTCCCCGGTGCACGGGTTCGTCAGCGCCAATCTCTCAAGCGCTGCCCTTAGCTTTAGTCTTGTGACCAATCAATACCATCAGGATGTTATTGCAGTCACTTTAGCTGGTGCAGCCTGACACCGAGCGCCTCTGGGAGATGGCCGCCAAGCCCGCTGTACATGACTGCGCAGAGAAAACATAAAACTCCCCACAACTGGTTCTTACTGGAAACCACTGGTGGGGCTGCTGTAAAAAAAATAATATAAAAAGCACCGCTATGCGGAAAACGGGAAGACCGCGAGCACAGGCTAAGGTGCGCTATAAAACCACCTGGGAATCGGCCGGATTCATTGTGCAGTTTCTCCGCCGGGTTATACATCGCTCCTCAGCTGCCACCGGTTTAGTAAATTTGCCGCTGATATTGAGGCGACTTCTGACTAGTGGAGGACACACGCTCCTACCATGCGGCCCACACAAATCCCAGAGCCTGTCTACCGGGGTCCGGCTGCATATAGTGTATTGTGCTTGTGAGGTCATCAGTGGTCCTGGGAGGGCTCAGAGGCTGGAGGCCGCAGGGGCCTCTGTCGGTACTAGCACTGAGAACTATCCACATCCTTTCCTCTCTTGGCGCCAGGGTCCACGTTCTTGGCGGTGCCTTTGTCGCCTACTTCTGGGGGCCGAAGGTTCAAAGAACTTTGTGTCTGGTCTGGTTTCTTTCCATCTCCTGCATATCCCAAAGTCTCTGCAAAGCTGAGGAGAGAGACCACAGCAGTCAATCAAGCGATCCCACCACAACCTAAAGACAGGAGCAAGGGGGTCCAACATCAGGCTCCTCCCCCTTTTAATGAGAAGGAGGGGCTCCAGTTTACCATATGCTGGTCATACATAATAAAAAAAGCACTCATCCATGCCCCATTCATTTCTATGATGAGTGACTGTACGTGAGCGGAGACTGTGCAATGCAAAAACTGCTCCCGTTTTGTGTCTGCAGCTTCTGTACAGATCTATGAGTCTCCAGGGTATCATGGGGAGAGGTGGGAGACAATGAGGCACAAGAGGAGACGAAATGGGGACAGGCAGAAAATGAATATAGGATGGGTTAATTATGTGCAATGAAAAGGGGAAGACAAATGATGGCATAGAATGGGCAGAACAAGAGGAGGACAAGCAGAGAATGGGCAGAACAAGAGGAGGACAAGCAGAGAATGGGCAGAACAAGAGGAGGACAAGCAGAGAATGGGCAGAACAAGAGGAGGACAAGCAGAGAATGGGCAGAACAAGAGGAGGACAAGCAGAGAATGGGCAGAACAAGAGGAGGACAAGCAGAGAATGGGCAGAACAAGAGGAGGACAAGCAGAGAATGGGCAGAACAAGAGGAGGACAAGCAGAGAAAGGGCAGAACAAGAGGAGGACAAGCAGAGAATGGGCAGAACAAGAGGATGACAAGCAGAGAAAGGGCAGAACAAGAGGATGACAAGCAGAGAAAGGGCAGAACAGGAGGATGACAAGCAGAGAATGGGCAGAACAGGAGGATGACAAGCAGAGAATGGGCAGAACAGGAGGATGACACGCAGAGAATGGGCAGAACAGGAGGATGACAAGCAGAGAAAGGGCAGAACAAGAGGAGGACAAGCAGAGAAAGGGCAGAACAAGAGGATGACAAGCAGAGAAAGGGCAGAACAGGAGGATGACAAGCAGAGAATGGGCAGAACAGGAGGATGACAAGCAGAGAAAGGGCAGAACAAGAGGAGGACAAGCAGAGAATGGGCAGAACAAGAGGAGGACAAGCAGAGAATGGGCAGAACAAGAGGAGGACAAGCAGAATGGGCAGAACAAGAGGAGGACAAGCAGAGAAAGGGCAGAACAGGAGGATGACAAGCAGAGAATGGGCAGAACAAGAGGAGGACAAGCAGAGAATGGGCAGAACAAGAGGAGGACAAGCAGAATGGGCAGAACAAGAGGAGGACAAGCAGAGAATGGGCAGAACAGAAGAAGAGGAGGACAAGCAGAGAATGGGCAGAACAAGAGGAGGACAAGCAGAGAATGGGCAGAACAGGAGGATGACAAGCAGAGAAAGTGCAGAACAAGAGGAGGACAAGCAGAGAAAGTGCAGAACAAGAGGAGGACAAGCAGAGAAAGGGCAGAACAAGAGGAGGACAAGCAGAGAATGGGCAGAACAAGAGGAGGACAAGCAGAGAATGGGCAGAACAAGAGGATGACAAGCAGCGAATGGGCAGAACAGGAGGATGACAAGCAGCGAATGGGCAGAACAGGAGGATGACAAGCAGCGAATGGGCAGAACAGGAGGATGTCAAGCAGAGAAAGAGCAGAACAGGAGGATGACAAGCAGAGAAAAAGCAGAACAGGAGGATGACAAGCAGAGAAAGGGCAGAACAAGAGGAGGACAAGCAGAAAATGAATAGACAACAGGCAGGACAGGTGGGGAAGGAATATAGAAGGTCAGGATAGGCAGGAGACAGGTGGAGGATGAGTACAGAATGGGCAGAGGAAAAGCATGGGAAGGAACCATGATGAGTGAGTATTGGGCAGAGAACATGAAGAGGAGAAGCAGAGGACGGGAAGTGGTATCTGACAGGCAATGGCAATCTCTGAATCCTCAGCAGCGGATATTTCAGCTCTGCGGGGCGCTGCATTAGTACGTGGCAGCGCTCCAGAAACACCCCTACCAGCAAAACAATTTGAACTCAATTGCATCGAAAATGGACAAAACCTGAAATCATCATGAAGAAGAAGAAATTTACATGTCAGTGAAAAGTCTCTGACTGGGGGAGGGGGACACCGGGGCTCAATTAAGAACTGCTGCCAAATCCAGACAGGCTTTGTCTGAGCAGAAGGCCGGCAGTTAGAAAACGCGGCTCCTCCTGCGGCTCCCGTCAGTGGCAAAGATTTCACTGAAGATCTCGGGGCTGAGAAAGGAACTCGCTGTTAAAAGAACACTCCGAGGAAACCGCTCCTAGCACTATAATAGCTGAGAGACCATGCAAACCCTCCATGTGACTGATCGGAGATACACACACCTTCGTAAATGCAGCTTTGGATGTGGAAAGATTCCACTTACCCGATGGACGAGCGCTTGCGCCGGCAGTATTACACTGCCAGATCATCGCTAACCAGAGTTACTATGAAAGCTTGTTAGCGATGATCTGCACAATTATCTGCCCGACCAATATAAGCTTAAAGGGAACCTGTCACCAACGTTACGCTGCCCACACTAACGGCAGAATAAAGCACAGACAGGCGAGATGATTTCAGCGGTCGGTCATTTATAAAATAAAAGCAAGTGGTTGCAGAGACCCGACATCACAATCATTGCAGACTGGGCCTGGAGAAGAGTCCCGGCCTCCTGAGAAGAGTCCTGGTTATTCATGAAGTCCTGCTCTCCGCCCGCCCGCTGATGGCCGACCGGCTTCTGCCTAGTGTTCTCTCTAGGAGAGATCTGACAATAGTCAGCAGATAGGTGGGAGAGCAGGAGATTATAATAACCCGGACTCTTCTCAGGAGATTATAATAACCCGGACTCTTCTCAGGAGATTATAATAACCCGGACTCTTCTCAGGAGATTATAATAACCCGGACTCTTCTCAGGAGATTATAATAACCCGGACTCTTCTCAGGAGATTATAATAACCCGGACTCTTCTCAGGAGATTATAATAACCCGGACTCTTCTCAGGAGATTATAATAACCCGGACTCTTCTCAGGAGATTATAATAACCCGGACTCTTCTCAGGAGATTATAATAACCCGGACTCTTCTCAGGAGATTATAATAACCCGGACTCTTCTCAGGAGATTATAATAACCCGGACTCTTCTCAGGAGATTATAATAACCCGGACTCTTCTCAGGAGATTATAATAACCCGGACTCTTCTCAGGAGATTATAATAACCCGGACTCTTCTCAGGAGATTATAATAACCCGGACTCTTCTCAGGAGATTATAATAACCCGGACTCTTCTCAGGAGATTATAATAACCCGGACTCTTCTCAGGAGATTATAATAACCCGGACTCTTCTCAGGAGATTATAATAACCCGGACTCTTCTCAGGCGGCTGTGACTCTTCCAGGCCCGGGCTGCAGTGATTATGATGCTGGTTCGCGGGAACCACTTACCTTTAGCTGATGAGTGACCCAGCGCTGACATCAGCATTTCTGCCACTACTGTATGCCGCCCTCAGTGAGGTCAGCGGAAAGTTGATGACAGGTTCCCTTCTCACTTCCGCAAGTGGCAGTTATCATGTAGATGCAGTTAATACCCGGCACTTACTAATGTATTGTGATTCTCCATGTCGCCTCCTTTGCTGTCTGGATTCATTTTTCCATCACATTATACACTGCTTGTTTCCATGGTTATGACCACCCTGCAATCCATCGTCAGTGGTCGGGCTCGCACACTATAGAAAAACAGCTTCGGCCTATGTGAGTATCTGTGGTTCCGTCCACCAGAGGGGCCGGTGCTTTTTCTTATATTATGCAAGCACGACCACCACTGATTGATTGCAGGGTGGCCGTAACCATGGAAATGAGCAGTGTATAATGTGATGGAAAAATGAATCCAGCCAGCGAAGGAAGCGACATGGAGAATCACATTACATTAGTAAGAGCCTGGTATTAAATGCATCTACATGAGAAATGACACTTGTGGAAGTGAGAGGACCCCTTTAAGACCAATGACAGACACGAGACAGCCATCAGTAGATACGAGACAGCCATCAGTAGATACGAGACAGCCAGATACATATGAGATACGATAGAGAGATACAAGCTAGATAGATAATAGATATGAGATATTATAGATAGATATTATAGATAGATATGAGATATTACAGATAGATATGAGATATTATAGAGAGATATAATATACAGTCCGGGTGTAAGAGGCTGCAGTTCCTCCGAGGTTCCAGGCAGACAATCCCCAGACTATTTTGGAGCGTTGCCTCATCATTAGTATTTGGACAGACAGACAGACAGTCCTCCTGTTACATGGGGGGGCCGCTCAGCCTCCGCCAGCCATGACTAATTCTGTTAATTCCAGTCTGGGGCTCGCGGTGCAGCTGCTTCCTGCTCCGGCGCTAAGATTACAGGAAAAGCGAAAATCCCTTAATTGTATGGGATGATGGGATTAGCGGCGCCTTCCCCCGGATCATTCTATCCGCCACACACAGCCACCGATGCCCGTCATCACCAGAGCGGCCACTGGCTTATTATAGATCATGGACTGATCATTTTAAACCTGTCTCCTCCCATAATTCCCTGTGGGGGAGGGGCCTAGAGTTGTGTTCATCCTGAGCCTCCTGGTCCCTGAATAGATGTGTGATCGTCAGAAGTCATTGATCTGATAATATAATAGGCAGACAAATATCAGGAGCCGGACAATAGGGGAAGGGGCAGAGGATCCCCAGCGGAGGGCGCTGCAGCCGTCACTAATGTCACAGGCTGGAGGAGGCCTCAAAGTATTTGTAGTCGTTTCAAGGGAGTCTAGGACCAGTAGCTCCCAAAATTCACTGACTAGGAGAGGCTGGGACTTGTAGTCCCCTCCACAGACAACCTCTTCTTCAGGCTGGTGACACATTTGCCACTCTTCCCGCCATTCAGACTGGAAGCAACAATTCATCACTTCCTGTGACAACCGCAAGGTGGAGGGCAGGTGTCATCCCTGAGTTGTCAGGGATCAGCATGGCCAGAGGGATAAGGACGCCGCTGATCCCGGTCTGTGTAGCCTACAGGTGAAGCCCCCCCCCCAATATACTAAACTCCAGGAAGAGACACTTACCGAGACGCCATCTTCGTCTGGAGCCGCTTGTCCAAGAGCAGCGGCTGCCCCTCCTCGGCACCCCCTCCATCTCCGCTATCTGGGACCCGGGGCTTCTGGCTGATGGCGGAACCCAGGACGGGCAGCGATTTGGATTCGAGGGCGCTGAGGGTCCCTGCTGCTCCCCAAGAGTAAGAAAGCAGAATGATTACCACCATCATCACCATCACCCCCATCATCATACAGCAGACATTAGCCATGGCTGCCCGGTGACCCGCCTGATGCAGCGGTTACTTCCCCGACTCTACAGCCGGGTCTCGTTACTTTCTGATCCTCTGACAAAAGACTGAACTGCGGCCAAAAACGGCAAACACTGTGCGAATTACAATGGACAAGGTGGGTGTGGCCTACAAGGAATTTGCATACAAAGTAAAACATTTTTAACCTTCATGATTCCTGCACCTGCAGAGCTGACAATCTAATCAACGTGCACCGAGTCCAACATTTACCGGATGAGTCTTGTTCAGATGTCACTTTGCGGCGCCGTAAAATTCTTTCCAGTTCACTTTCCGTGGAGGCTGTTGCCATGGCGCCAAGTCTCTTCTTGCTGGGGGCGGAGCCAAAGGAATCCTAAAGATGATGAGAGTTACAGTCAGAGAAGACAACAGACACAGCGGGGGTAGATGTAAATTCACCAAATGTCGCCACTCACCAGAATCCCCCGTAGCTCCTGAACCGCGCTGTGAGACTTCACCACCTGTAATAGGAAGGCACGTCACACACTGCGCAGTCTACTGCTCTCTGTTATCAGCCATTACAGGCCGGGAACAGGACGACTGTAGGACAGGAGAATACAGTCTATTGCCCCCTGTTATCAGCCATTTCAGGGGAGAGGACGACTGTAGGACAGGAGAATACAGTCTATTGCTCCCTGTTATTAGCCATTTCAGGGGAGAGGATGACTGTAGGACAGGAGAATACAGTCTATTGCCCCCTGTTATCAGCCATTTCAGGAGAGAGGATGACTGTAGGACAGGAGAATACAGTATATTGCCCCCTGTTATCAGCCATTTCAGGAGAGAGGATGACTGTAGGACAGGAGAATACAGTCTATTGCCCCCTGTTATCAGCCATTTCATGGGGAGTAGATGACTGTAGGACAGGAGAATACAGTCTATTGCTCCCTGTTATCAGCCATTTCAGGAGAGAGGATGACTGTAGGACAGGAGAATACAGTCTATTGCCTCCTGTTATCAGCCATTTCAGGGGAGAGGATGACTGTAGGACAGGAGAATACAGTCTATTGCCCCCTGTTATCAGCCATTTCAGTGGAGAGGATGGCTGTAGGACAGGAGAATACAGTCTATTGCCCCCTGTTATCAGCCATTTCAGAGGAGGAGGATGACTGTAGGACAGGAGAATACAGTCTATTGCCCCCTGTTATCAGCCATTTCAGGGGAGAGGATGACTGTAGGACAGGAGAATACAGTCTATTGCCCCCTGTTATCAGCCATTTCAGGGAGAGGATGACTGTAGGACAGGAGAATACAGTCTATTGCCCCCTGTTATCAGCCATTTCAGGGGAGAGGATGACTGTAGGACAGGAGAATACAGTCTATTGCCCCCTGTTATCAGCCATTTCAGGGGAGAGGATGACTGTAGGACAGGAGAATACAGTCTATTGCCCCCTGTTATCAGCCATTTCAGGGGAGAGGATGACTGTAGGACAGGAGAATACAGTCTATTGCCCCCTGTTATCAGCCATTTCAGGGGAGAGGATGACTGTAGGACAGGAGAATACAGTCTATTGCCCCCTGTTATCAGCCATTTCAGGGAGAGGATGACTGTAGGACAGGAGAATACAGTCTATTGCCCCCTGTTATCAGCCATTTCAGGGAGAGGATGACTGTAGGACAGGAGAATACAGTCTATTGCCCTCCTGTTATCAGCCATTTCAGGGGAGAGGATGACTGTAGGACAGGAGAATACAGTCTATTGCCCCCTGTTATCAGCCATTTCAGGGGAGAGGATGACTGTAGGACAGGAGAATACAGTCTATTGCCCCCTGTTATCAGCCATTTCAGGGATGAGGATGACTGTAGGACAGGAGAATACAGTCTATTGCCCCCTGTTATCAGCCATTTCAGGGAGAGGATGACTGTAGGACAGGAGAATACAGTCTATTGCCCCCTGTTATCAGCCATTTCAGAGGAGAGGATGACTGTAGGACAGGAGAATACAGTCTATTGCCCCCTGTTATCAGCCATTTCAGGGAGATGAGGATGACTGTAGGACAGGAGAATACAGTCTATTGCCCCCTGTTATCAGCCATTTCAGAGGAGAGGATGACTGTAGGACAGGAGAATACAGTCTATTGCCCCCTGTTATCAGCCATTTCAGGAGAGAGGATGACTGTAGGACAGGAGAATACAGTCTATTGCCCCCTGTTATCAGCCATTTCAGGGAGAGAGGATGACTGTAGGACAGGAGAATACAGTCTATTGCCCCCTGTTATCAGCCATTTCAGGGGAGAGGATGACTGTAGGACAGGAGAATACAGTCTATTGCCCCCTGTTATCAGCCATTTCAGGGGAGAGGATGACTGTAGGACAGGAGAATACAGTCTATTGCCCCCTGTTATCAGCCATTTCAGGAGAGAGGATGACTGTAGGACAGGAGAATACAGTCTATTGCCCCCTGTTATCAGCCATTTCAGGGGAGAGGATGACTGTAGGACAGGAGAATACAGTCTATTGCCCCCTGTTATCAGCCATTTCAGGGGAGAGGATGACTGTAGGACAGGAGAATACAGTCTATTGCCCCCTGTTATCAGCCATTTCAGGAGAGAGGATGACTGTAGGACAGGAGAATACAGTCTATTGCCCCCTGTTATCAGCCATTTCAGGGAGAGGATGACTGTAGGACAGGAGAATACAGTCTATTGCTCCCTGTTATCAGCCATTTCAGGGGAGAGGATGACTGTAGGACAGGAGAATACAGTCTATTGCTCCCTGTTATCAGCCATTTCAGGGAGAGGATGACTGTAGGACAGGAGAATACAGTCTATTGCCCCCTGTTATCAGCCATTTCAGGGGAGAGGATGACTGTAGGACAGGAGAATACAGTCTATTGCTCCCTGTTATCAGCCATTTCACAGGAGAGGATGACTGTAGGACAGGAGAATACAGTCTATTGCCCCCTGTTATCAGCCATTTCAGGGGAGAGGATGACTGTAGGACAGGAGAATACAGTCTATTGCCCCCTGTTATCAGCCATTTCAGGGGAGAGGATGACTGTAGGACAGGAGAATACAGTCTATTCGCTCCCTGTTATCAGCCATTTCAGGGGAGAGGATGACTGTAGGACAGGAGAATACAGTCTATTGCCCCCTGTTATCAGCCATTTCAGGAGAGAGGATGACTGTAGGACAGGAGAATACAGTCTATGCCCCTGTTATCAGCCATTTCAGGAGAGAGGATGACTGTAGGACAGGAGAATACAGTCTATTGACCCCTGTTATCAGCCATTTCAGAGGAGAGGATGACTGTAGGGACAGGAGAATACAGTCTATTGCCCCCTGTTATCAGCCATTTCAGGGAAGAGGATGACTGTAGGACAGGAGAATACAGTCTATTGCCCCCTGTTATCAGCCATTTCAGGGGAGAGGATGACTGTAGGACAGGAGAATACAGTCTATTGCCCCCTGTTATCAGCCATTTCAGGGAGAGGATGACTGAGTACAGGAGAAATTACAGTCATTGCCCCTGTTATCAGCCCATTTCAGGGAGAGGATGACTGTAGTACAGGAGAATACAGTCTATTGCCCCCTGTTATCAGCCATTTCAGAGGGAGAGGATGACTGTAGGACAGGAGAATACAGTCTATTGCCCCCTGTTATCAGCCATTTCAGAGGAGAGGATGACTGTAGGGACAGGAGAATACAGTCTATTGCCCCCTGTTATCAGCCATTTCAGGGGAGAGGATGACTGTAGGACAGGAGGAATACAGTCTATCGCCCCCTGTTATCAGCCATTTCAGTGGAGAGGATGACTGTAGGACAGGAGAATACAGTCTATTGCCCCCTGTTATCAGCCATTTCAGGGGAGAGGATGACTGTAGGACAGGAGAATACAGTCTATTGCCCCCTGTTATCAGCCATTTCAGAGGAGAGGATGACTGTAGGACAGGAGAATACAGTCTATTGCCCCCTGTTATCAGCCATTTCAGGGGAGAGGATGACTGTAGGACAGGAGAATACAGTCTATTGCTCCGTTTCTGTGGATTGGTAATGGCGGTTTTTTCGCTGTCAGGCTTATCACTGTGGCCACAGGTTCTTGGCGCCAGCCCCCATAAGAGCTGTGTTGTGTGGGTGCTGTAGGTGGGCGAGGGGCAGACACACGCACTTCAGCTCAGCGGTATACAGAATGCTTCTTATGAGAAAACCTGGGAATCACTGAGCGCTCGACACCTTGAGATATAAAGACGTCGGCATCCATTGTTGGCACACAATGGCGGCACTCCACGGCTGAGAGCCCCCCGCCCCACTGCGTCTATCTTCACCTTATCCACTTGAAGTCATTTATAGCAAATTACATCTTTGTTAACGACTCAAGGATGTGTTTCCCATTCAGCCGACAACTGCGCAAACGGTCATCACCGAGCAGCGTCACAAAGCACAACGGGGCCAGGTAACGCTCATCTCCCAGCACAAACCCGGAGCACCCGTGAGGTGCAGCGATTAAATATGGAGGACGGGGAACTAATCTGTGAATGTCGGCGGTGGACAGAGAAGGAGATGGACGACAAAGCATGCGGTGGATACAGCGAATCTCGGGAGGGGGGGTTCAGGCTCAACACACGGGATGACGGGATGATGTGAAAAGAGAGGATGCATGCTACACACAGCACACGTCTTACTGAGGCGTCTTCCACACTTGTAGTAGGGGGCGCCGCTGAGGCCATGGGGGGCTCTGGAGGGGTCACCTGGTCATACAAAGAGCAATGATGATGAAAAACTGTAAACTGAGCAGAGTGCGCAAATCCTGAGCTACATCACGTCGTCTACTCCATTCACACCCAGAGCTGCAGCCACTATGCTGCTGCTACAATCATGTCATCTACTCCTGTAACACCAAGAGCTGCTGACACATCATGCATTGTACTCCAAGATTGCCATTCACCGGTAAAAGTGTGAAAGCAGCTCTCGAGGTAAGCACAGAATTGTGACTGCAGCTCTGAAAGTGACTGGAGTACACACTCACACCCCCTCCTCCAAAACCCTTCCCCCCACCAGAACTATTTCTGCCCCCCCCCCCTCCACCCTCCAGAACCCTTCGCCCCCACCCCCCAGAACCCTTCCTCCCCCACCCCTCCATCCTCCATCACCCTTCCTCCCACACCCCTCCATGCTCCAGAACCCTCCTCCCACACCCCTCCATCCTCCAGAACCCTTCCTCCCACACCCTCCATCCTCCAGAACCCTTCCTCCACACCCCTCCATCCTCCAGAACCCTTCCTCCCACACCCCTCCATCCTCCAGAACCCTTCCTCCCACCACCCCTCCATCCTCCAGAACCCTTCCTCCCACACCCCTCCATCCTCCAGAACCCTTCCTCCCACACCCCTCCATCCTCCAGAAACCCTTCCTCCCACACCCCTCCATCCTCCAGAACCCCTTTCCCACCTCCCAACCCACCCTCCATCCTCCAGAACCCTTCCTCCCACACCCCTCCATCCTCCAGAACCCTTCCTCCCACACCCCTCCATCCTCCAGAACCCTTCCTCCCACACCCTCCATCCTCCAGAACCCTTCCTCCCACACCCCTCCATCCTCCAGAACCCTTCCTCCCAACACCCTCCATCCTCCAGAACCCTTCCCTCCCACACCCCTCCATCCTCCAGAACCCTTCCTCCCACACCCCTCCATCCTCCAGAACCCTTCCTCCCACACCCTCCTCTAGAACTGAGGGTTTGAGATGGTGGACATACGTAGAGGGGGTCCTCATCTATAAGTCTCATGGTGTGATGTATCTTGGGTGGAGTCGCCCCTATGAGTGCGCACGCTCAGTAGTCTCCAGTCTCAGTCTGACACTGTTGGGAGTTGTAGTCTGACTGCTGTGCCCCCAGTGACCCCTCACCTGTGGCTTGACTCGCGTGGTCTGCTGCACCGGCCTCAGGTGGACGCCCTTCTTGATACGGTCCATCATCTCATCCACGGCCTGCTGCTTCAGGTTGCCCACATTTCCTGCTGGAGAGAAGGCAGGGCAAGAGATGAGCGCCCCCAAATATCTCAGCACAGACACTGCCCCCCAAAGAGCACCCCTCATGGAAACAGAGGACCAGACATGTGAACCCCAACATCCTGCATCCCCAGGACCCCCAGACCCGGCCCCCAGCACCACAGAGAAGCCGGTCACCCCGCTGTACCCCTCCCAGTGACATATTATAAGTAGACCCCCCCTCGGTGATATATATATGTGAAACCCCTCTCCCCAATAATGTGGATCCCCCAATAATATGTGGACCCCCCTCGGTGAGATATATATGTGGATCCCCTCCCCCAATCAGAACGTCGCGCACGTCTCTCCGATCTCCTGTGGAGCGGTAGAATGGCGCCGGCGGTGTGCTCCTCGCTCCATTATCCGATGACTACAATGGGAAATTCAGGCTCAGATTTGTCGCTTGTCTATTGTCTCCGGTGAATGATTTCAGAGCCGCCATCGCAGCAGAAGCCGTCAGCGGCGGCGGCACTTAATTCCCCACTTTACATACTGACATTTACAGAGCCGCACCGGGCGCTTTACTAGAGGCGAGAAGACACGCATTACCTGTTGTGTTAACAACCCTTTCACTGCTACAAAACTACTACCCCCAGCATTGCTGGGATCTACAGGGGAAGCCAGCCAGCAAGGAAAACTACCACCGCCAGCATTGCTGGGATCTACAGGGAAAGCGGGCCAGCAAGGAAAACTACCACCCCCAGCATTGCTGGGATCTACAGGGGAAGCCAGCCAGCAAGGAAAACTACCACCCCCAGCATTGCTGGGATCTACAGGGGAAGCCAGCCAGCAAGGAAAACTACCACCCCCAGCATTGCTGGGATCTACAGGGGAAGCCAGCCAGCAAGGAAAACTACCACCCGCATCTACAGGGGAAGCCAGCCAGCAAGGAAAACTACCACCCCCAGCATTGCTGGGATCTACAGGGGAAGCCAGCCAGCAAGGAAAACTACCACCCCCAGCATTGCTGGGATGTACAGGGGAAGCCAGCCAGCAAGGAAAACTACCACCCCCAGCATTGCTGGTATCTACAGGGGAAGCCAGCCAGCAAGGAAAACATTGCTGGGATCTACAAGGGAGGCCAGACTGCATGGAAAAACTACAATTTCCAACATTGTTAGGCCGGACCCCGGCGCAGCTCTTACCGCTGTCCCCCTGCGTCGCACTCCCCTGCTTCACTGCGGCGGCCGTCACCAAGGGCTTCTTCCGGATAATAGACATGAGAGACCTGAGAACGACAGGAGAAGTAGTCACACCCTCCGGCCGGCGGGAGCCGAAGTAGTCACACCCTCCGGCCGGCGGGAGCCGAAGTAGTCACACCCTCCGGCCGGCGGGAGCCGAAGTAGTCACAAACCCTCCGGGCCGGCGGGAGCCGAAGTAGTCACCCATCCGGCCGGCGGGAGCCGAGTAAGGTCCACACCCTCCGGCCGGCGGGAGCCGAAGTAGTCACACCCTCCGCCGGCGGGAGCCGAAGTAGTCACACCCTCCGGCCGGCGGGAGCCGAAGTAGTCACAACCCTCCGGCCGGCGGGAGCCGAAGTAGTCACACCCTCCGGGCCGGCGGGAGCCGAAGTAGTCACACCCTCGGCCGGCGGGAGACGAAGTAGTCACACCCTCCGGCCGGCGGGAGACGAAGTAGTCACACCCTCCGGCCGGCGGGAGACGAAGTAGTCACACCCTCCGGCCGGCGTGAGACGAAGTAGTCACAACCCTCCGGCCGGCGGGAGACAGTAAGGTAGTCACACCCTCCGGCCGGCGGGAGACGAAGTAGTCACACCTTCCGGCCGGCGGGAGACGAAGTAGTCACACCCTCCGGCCGGCGGGAGACGAAGTAGTCCACACCCTCCGGCCGGCGGGAGACGAAGTAGGTCACACCCTCCGGCCGGCGGGAGACGAAGTAGTCACACCCTCCGGCCGGCGGGAGACGAAGTAGTCACACCCTCCGGCCGGCGGGAGACGAAGTAGTCACACCCTCCGGCCGGCGGGAGCCGAAGTAGTCACACCCTCCGGCCGGCGGGAGCCGAAGTAGTCACACCCTCCGGCCGGCGGGAGCCGAAGTAGTCACACCCTCGGCCGGCGGGAGCCGAAGTAGTCAACACCCTCCGGAGGCGGGAGCCGAAGTAGTCACCCTCCGGCCGGCGGGAGCCGAAGTAGTCACACCCTCCGGCCGGCGGGAGACGAAAGTAGTCACCCTCCGGCCGGCGGGAGACGAAGTAGTCACACCCTCCGGCCGGCGGGAGGCCGAAGTAGTCACACCCCTCCGGCCGGCGGGAGACGAAGTAGTCACACCCTCCGGCCGGCGGGAGACGAAGTTAGTCACACCCCTCCGGCCGGCGGGAGACCGAAGTAGTCACACCCTCCGGCCGCGGGAGGAGACGAAGTAGTCACACCCTCCGGCCGGCGGGAGACGAAGTAGTCACACCCTCCGGCCGGCGGGAGACGAAGTAGTCACACCCTCCGGCCGGCGGGAGACGAAGTAAGTCACACCTCCGGCCGGCGGGAGACGAAGTAGTCACACCCTCCGGCCGGCGGGAAGACGAAGTAGTCACACCCTCGGCCGGCGGGAGACGAAGTAGTCACACCCTCCGGCCGGCGGGAGACGAAGTAGTCACACCCTCCCCTGGCGGGAGACGAAGTAGTCACACCTCCGGGCCGGCGGGAGCCGAAGTAGTCACACCTCCGGCCGGCGGGGAGACGAAGTAGTCACACCCTCCGGCCGGCGGGAGACGAAGTAGTCACCCCTCCGGCCGGCGGGAGACGAAGTAGTCAACCCCTCCGGCGGCGGCGGGAGACGAAGTAGTCACACCCTCCGGCCGCGGGAGACGAAGTAGTCACACCCTCCGGCCGGCGGGAGAGAAGTAGTCACCCCTCCGGCCGGCGGGAGACGAAGTAGTCACACCCTCCGGCGGCGGAGACGAAGTAGTCCACACCTCCGGCCGGCGGGAGACGAAGTAGTCACACCCTCCGGCGGCGGGAGACGAGTAGTCACACCCTCCGGCCGGCGGGAGACGAAGTAGTCACACCCTCCGGCCGGCGGGAGACGAAGTAGTCACACCCTCCGGCCGGCGGGAGACGAAGTAGTCACACCCTCCGGCGGCGGGAGACGAAGTAGTCACACCCTCCGGCGGCGGGGAGACGAAGTAGTCACACCCTCCGGCCGGCGGGGAGACGAAGTAGTCACACCCTCCGGCCGGGGAGGACGAAGTAGTCACACCCTCCGGCCGGCGGGAGACGAAGTAGTCACCCTCCGGCCGGGGGAGACGAAAGTAGTCACACCCTCCGGCCGGCGGGAGACGAGTAGTCACACCCTCCGGCCGGGGAGGGGACGAAGTAGTCACACCCTCCGGCCGGCGGGAGACGAAGTAGTCACCCCGGCCGGCGGGAGACGAAGTAGTCACACCCCTCGGCCGGGGGAGACGAAGTAGTCACACCCTCCGGCGGCGGGAGACGAAGTAGTCCACAACCCTCCGGCCGGCGGGAGACGAAGTAGTCACACCCTCCGGCCGGCGGGAGACGAAGTAGTCACACCCTCCGGCGGCGGAGACGAAGTAGTCAACCCTCCGGCCGGCGGGAGACGAAGTAGTCCACACCTCCGGCCGGCGGGAGACAAGTAGTCACACCCTCCGGCCGGCGGGAGACGAAGTAGTCACACCCTCCGGCCGCGGGAGACGAAGTAGTCACACCCTCCGGCCGGCGGGAGAAGTAGTCACACCCTCCGGCCGGCGGGAGACGAAGTAGTCACACCTCCGGCCGGCGGGAGACGAAGTAGTCACACCCTCCGCCGGCGGGAGACGAAGTAGTCACACCTCCGGCCGGCGGGAGACGAAGTAGTCACACCCTCCGGCCGGCGGGAGACGAAGTAGTCACACCCTCCGGCCGGCGGGAGACGAAGTAGTCACACCTCGGCCGGCGGGAGACGAAGTAGTCACACCCTCCGGCGGCGGGGAGACGAAGTAGTCACCACCCTCCGGCCGGCGGGAGACGAAGTATCACACCCTCCGGCCGGCGGGAGACGAAGTAGTCACACCCTCGGCCGGCGGGGACGAAGTAGTCACACCCTCCGGCCGGCGGGAGACGAAGTAGTCACACCCTCCGGCCGGCGGAGACGGAGACGAAGTAGTCACACCTCCGGCGGCGGGAGACGAAGTAGTCACACCCTCGGCCGGCGGGAGACGAAGTAGTCACACCCTCCGGCCGGGGGAGACGAAGTAGTCACACCCCTCCGGCCGGCGGGAGAGAAAGTAGTCACACCCTCCGGCCGGCGGGAGACGAAGTAGTCACACCCTCCGGCCGGCGGGAGACGAAGTAGTCACACCCTCCGGCCGGCGGGAGACGAAGTAGTCACACCCTCCGGCCGGCGGGAGACGAAGTAGTCACACCTCCGGCGGCGGGAGACGAAAGTAGTCACACCCTCGGCCGGCGGGAGACGAAGTAGTCACACCCTCCGGCCGGCGGGAGACGAAGTAGTCACACCCTCCGGCCGGCGGAGAAAGAAGTCACACCCTCCGGCCGGCGGGAGAAGAAGTAGTCACACCTCCCCTCCGGCCGGCGGGAGAGAAGTAGTCACACCCTCCGGCCGGCGGGAGACGAAGTAGGTCACACCCTCGGCCGGCGGGAGACGAAGTAGTCACACCCTCCGGCCGGCGGGAGACGAAGTAGTCACCCTCCGCCGGCGGGAGCAGAAGTAGTCACACCCTCCGGCCGGCGGGAGCAGAAGTAGTCACACCCTCCGGCCGGCGGGAGAGAAGTAGTCACCACCCTCCGGCCGGCGGGAGGAGAAGTAGTCACACCCTCCGGCCGGCGGGAGGAGAAGTAGTCACACCCTCCGGCCGGCGGGAGGAGAAGTAGTCACACCCTCCGGCCGGCGGGAGACGAAGTAGTCACACCCTCCGGCCGGCGGGAGACGAAGTAGTCACACCCTCCGGCCGGCGGGAGACGAAGTAGTCACACCCTCCGGCCGGCGGGAGACGAAGTAGTCACACCCTCCGGCCGGCGGGAGACGAAGTAGTCACACCCTCCGGCCGGCGGGAGACGAAGTAGTCACACCCTCCGGCCGGCGGGAGACGAAGTAGTCACACCCTCCGGCCGGCGGGAGACGAAGTAGTCACACCCTCCGGCCGGCGGGAGAAGAAGTAGTCACACCCTCCGGCCGGCGGGAGACGAAGTAGTCACACCATCCGGCCGGCGGGAGAAGAAGTAGTCACACCCTCCGGCCGGCGTGAGAAGTAGTCGTCACACCCTCCGGCCGGCAGGAGAAGTAGTCGTCACACCCTCCGGCCGGGAGGTTAACTATACAGAAATACATACCTCCTACGTGGCACAGTCCAGAAGTACATACCTCCTACGTGGCACAGTCTAGAAGTACATACCTCCTACATGGCACAGTCTAGAAGTACATACCTACTGCGTGGCACAGTCCAGAAGTACATACCTCCTACGTGGCACAGTCCAGAAGTACATACCTCCTACGTGGCACAGTCCAGAAGTTCTCTTTCCACATGGTCTCCATTCAGCCCAACCACCATGAGGACTTCAGCTTTGTCTCATCACTGCAGAATTTCCCACATAAATCTCCTCACTTTACTACCCCCCCCCCCCCCCCTCTACTGCCCCAACATTGTCATTCTGCTCCCGCCATCAATGCTCCCCAGTGCCCAAAACACTGTACTGGAGAATAACTGGGCCATGGAGATAGTGCCCAAAATGCTCCCACAAGTCCCACCAATAGTTATAATTCTATCCCAGTGTCCTCACTAGTAGTAGTGCCCTCCATACTGTGCCCAATAATAATGACCCCACAGAACCCCAGAAGTAATACTGCCCCACAGCGACTCCGGTAGTAATAAGGCCCCTCTAAAGGAACCCCTTGTAGAGCCCCCAGAAGATATAATGCCCCCCTCTAGTATCCCCAGTAGATATAATGCCCCCCTCTAGTATCCCCAGTAGATATAACGCCCCCCTCTAGTATCCCCAGTAGATATAATGCCCCCCTCTAGTATCCCCAGTAGATATAATGCCCCCCTCTAGTATCCCCAGTAGATATAACGCCCCCCTCTAGTATCCCTAGTAGATATAACGCCCCCCTCTAGTATCCCCAGTAGATATAATGCCCCCCTCTAGTATCCCCAGTAGATAACGCCCCCCTCTAGTATCCCCAGTAGATATAATGCCCCCCTGTAGTGCCCCAGTAGATATAATGCCCCCCCTGTAGTGCCCCCAGTAGATATAATGCCCCCCCTGTAGTGCCCCCAGTAGATATAATGCCCCCCTGTAGTATCCCCAGTAGATATGATGCCCCCCCTCTAGTATCTCCAGTAGATATAGTGCCCCCAGTAGATATAATGCCCCCCCCCCAGTATCCCCAGTAGATATAATGCCCCCTGTAGTGCCCCCAGTAGATATAATGCCCCCCCCCCCCCAGGATCCCCAGTAGATATAACGCCCCTCTCTAGTATCCCCAGTAGATATAACGCACCCCTCTAGTATCTCCAGTAGATATAATGCCCCCCTGTAGGATCCCCAGTAGATATAATGCCCCCCTGTAGTGCCCCCAGTAGATATAATGCCCCCCTGCAGTGCCCCCAGTAGATATGATGCCCCCCTGTAGTATCCCCAGTAGATATAATGCCCCCCCATAGTGCCCCCAGTAGATATAATGCCCCCCTGTAGTATCCCCAGTAGATATGATGCCCCCCTCTAGTATCTCCAGTAGATATAATGCCCCCTGTATTGCCCCCAGTAGATATATGCCCCCTGTAGTGCCCCCGTAGATATAATGCCCCCTGTAGTGCCCCC